>NC_041393.1:204637735-204662489 GCF_002162155.2 Triticum dicoccoides
CGAGGCGAAGCACACGAGCAGTTTTACCCAGCTTCGGAGCTCTCCGGAGAGATAATACTCCTACTGCTGCTTGTTTGTGTGTATTCAGTGTTTCGAATGTTCAGAACCTAGTGTGAGCGCTTCCGCCTCTCAGGATCCGAACCCCCCCTACGTTGCGCACGGGCCTCCTTTTATATGCGAAAGGGGTCACCGACAGGTGGCAACGTAGACGAGGGTAAAAGTGGAAAAGGAAGTTGCGGTTGGTGCAACTACCTGAACAGTGCATCCTACCTAACCCTGATGGCAGGGGACAAGGGCATTAAATGCCCGTCTGTGTTGCCAAAACAGTGCAAAAAGGACCGTCAGGGGCGCCACCGTTCGCCACGATGGCAAATTTGCCAGCGTCGCTGGCCACCATGCACCCCTGGCCGCACAGCCTCTCGCCACGCGCCCCTGGAAAGACCCACAGGGTGACACGTAGGTGGATGTGCTGGAGCGCGGGAACATGTTGCTTGCCGCGGCAAGTGCCTTGCCGCTGTTGTTGTCTTGTCACGCCCGGGAGCTTGTCGCTCGTCGGGCCTTGCCGGGACGCGTGGCGCATCGCGGCAAGTTCCTTGAAATGCATTGGTTGGCCTTCCCGGCAAGCTCCTCTTGCCGGGGCCTTGTCTCTTTGACTTTTATATTTTGCTCTTGAATGGCCGGTCGGCCTTCCCGGCAAGCTCCTCTTGCCGGGGTCTTTGTGTCCTTGAATGGTTCCAAGGGAACCCTGGAGTATCTTGGCGGTCACCCGGCAAGCCTTGCCGCGGGGTGCTGCGACTGCCCGTGCACAAGTTCGGGATACTATAGTACCCCTACTCTAGTACACCGACAGGAGCCCCCGGGCCTGGGCCACACACGGTGCCGAGCGCTGTTGGGCCAGGCCCAAAACAGTGCACGGGCACTCGCGGCTTGGGTTACGCCGCAACTTACTCTGCCCCCACCACGCCCTCCCCAACGGCATGCGTCGAATGCGGCATCGTGGGAGCGATCGTGGGGGGATTCTTTAATCGGAAGGGCGAAATGTCCGCCCCCTCCCTCTTTATAAGCAGGGGAAAACAGGGGCAGTCCGTCCACCCTGCCGTCGCTGCTTCCAATCTCAAAAGCTCCGCCGCTCTCCCCTTCCTCTCGAAGCCAAGAGAGAGCAGCGCTCCGCCCCCATCGCCACCAGCACCATCAACGCCGTCGGCCTCCCTCACCACCCCCGCCATGGCTCCGAAAGCCGATAAGGGGAAGGGCGCGAAGTCGGCCGAGGCGCAGCGGCTCGCGGCGCTGCGGAAGGAGCGGGCGATCTTCTCCCCTCAGCTCGGCGCGAAGGAGCTGAGGGAAGACTTCTGTTTGTTCTGGTCGACGGAGACGCGGGCGCATCCGCGCACGAGGGTGCTCCCGGCCGCTGCATCTGAAGTAGCGCCAAACGGGTACCTATTCTTTGCATTGTTCTTTTATTGCGAATTGTGCCCACCCTTCTCGGAGTTCTTCTGCGACGTCATGAACACGTACGGTCTCCGCCTCATAGACTTCACCCCCAACGCCGTCTTGACCATGGCCGTTTTCGCACACCTGTGCGAGAACTTTGTCGGAGTCCACCCCAATGTTGCCCTTTTCCGCCATTTCTTCATGCCTCGGGTCGAGAGAGGAGAGCCGCTTGCCGGAGGGATAGCCTGGATCTCGATAGTCGGCAAGAAGGAGGCGTATCTGGAGGGCGAGCTCCGCAGCAAGTGGGAGGAGTGGAGAGCGGAGTGGTGTTGGATCGTTGAGGAGAATCCGCAACCGTTTACTGCCGTGCGCCAAGCCCCAATAGTGCGCGGCAATGATTGGAGCAACGTGGCCCCGGAAGATGAGAGGCTGAAGATTGCTGTTACCAGAATCCTCCGCCTCAGGCTTGCCGGGCTCACAGTAGGCGCAGTTGGCGCAGATTTCCCTCGCCGCCACATCGCCCCCCTGCAGGAGAGGGGTAGGCCCGCCTGGGAGTTCAAGAACTCGGCGGACATCATGAGGCTGCGGCCAGGCCTCAATTTCAACTTCACCGTCATGGAGCTGAACGCGACGCTGTCGGAGTTGTTCAAGCGTGACCCCCAGCACCCCTTCACCTTGCCGCGGGCCGTCGTCCCACTGTGCAACAACTCGTCGCTCGATCGGATCCGCGCTATGATGCCGTTGTGCAATTCACACGGAATCGTACCAACTTGGCAAGAGCCTGCGGATGACGTGGTGCGGGCGTTCTTCGACAGCTTAGAAGAAGTGCCGGTCCGCGCCGACGAGCAGAAGAGCCTAACCCGCGACACCACTGAAGTGGAGCTGCAGCTCATTGCCACCAGGGCGGAAGAGGCTGCGGCAGCAGCTGCCGCAGGTGCGTTTGGGTTCACTATGGAAGAGGCCGAGGCAGCAGAGGCGACAAGCTTGGCGGAGTGAGAGGAGTTCGCCGGCGAGGAGGACCTTGCCGGGCCAGAACTCGAGCCGAGCGAGCCTGCCGAAGGCGCGGGCGACTCGTTGGATGCCGGCTCTTCTTCCTTCCCGTCGTCTAGCAACTTGCCGCAAGCGGAGCCCCCAACCCCACCAAGAAGGCACCTCCGCAGGGCCGGGGACGCAGCGGGTCGATAGGCGGATCGACAGCCGCCGCAGCGCTCGACGCGCTCCACCACGGCAAGCGTTGTTGCTGCGGGAGCGCCTCCCGCTGCTGCAGCAACTGGAGCGGGGCCCTCCCAGACCACCGCTTCTGATCCCGCCAAGCGGCCCCGGGGACCTACTCCTCCGCCTCGCCGCTCCGGAGGTGGGCCAGGCTTTGACCTCTCCGCGCTGAGCTCCGACGAGGAAGAGGAAGAGTAAGTTTCTCCACGACATCTGTAATTTTTCAATCTTGTTATTTTTGTCATGTATCTGACTTGCTTCAATCTGAACCTATCCCTTTTCAGGACGCTGGCCCAGAGAGCGGCGAAGAGAGCAAAGGCCCCGGTGATTGTCATCGAGGATGACATCACCGCATCAGCGGGGGGTGCATCTGAGACCACCTTGACGGACCCAGCAGCTACTCCTCAGAGCAGCCCCCAGCGCAGCCCCCAGCGTAAGTTTATAGTTTGCTTCTTGCTGACGGGCGCTCATGGGTGCTGTTTCTTTGCTGATATCTTGTCTGTTGGGTTTGTGTAGGAGCAGAGCAGCTTCACCAAGAGGGCCCGGAGACCTCTCCCGAAGCGCCATTTGCTTCGACTACACCGCCGAGGGAGGGCTCTCCGACAAGGGAGCGCTCCCCGGCAAGGGAGAACTCTCCGGCAAGGGACAGTTCCCCGGCAAGGGACGGCGCCGGTGATCCCCCGGTGGTTGAGACCACAACTGCAGATCCCGGCCCAGGTAATCCACTTACCCGAGAACCTCCCTTGAGTTCTTCTTCTTCTGATTTCTTCTCTGAGTATTTACTTGACTTTTCTCCCTCCTCCGCTCCTCAAATCCATCTGCAGAGCCGATGGAGACTGAGGCCTCCGACGAGGGGAGCGCGCGTGGCAACACTGACGACGCCGCCGCCACCGAAGGAGAGGCCGGTGCCGACGAGTCCATCGGCGAGGAGGCCACCAAGGCTACCGCCGCAGATGCAGGCGAGGGGTCCGGCGGTCGTACTGACGGCCCCGAGGCCGCAGGAGCGCCAGGCGCTGCGCCGACTGCCGAACCCTCTGCCGCTGCTGCGGCGCCAGGCTCCGAAGAGGCCCCGCCCGGCGTTTACTTGAAGGCCGGAGACGGTATCTTCATCAATCTTCCCTGGGTGTCGAGCTCCAGGGCGCCGGTTGAAGGAGAAAGCTTCGATGAGGAGTTGCTTGCCTCCGCCGGGCTATCGTTGGTCGACACGCCAGGCAGCAGCGACGAGCCCGAAGAGGAGCGGCTGCTGCGGAGGTTGACTTCGCTCTACCGCGCCCGGCAGGCCAAGCTGGCCTCCCGGGAAGCGCTTGTCGTGAAGGCTGGCGTGGACTTGGAGAAGCGCGCGGAGGAGCTCTGAAGCTCCAACCAAGAAGCTCTCCGGTCGGTGGCGCAGGACGGGAGCAGCTAGCCGAGGAGCGCACGGCCTACCTCCTTGAGAAGGCCGAGGCTGAAGAACAACAGCGGCTGGCCGCCGAGAAGCAGGTTGCGCGGGAAGGCGAGCTGGTGCAGCAGAAAGCCTACCTCGACAGCTATGAGGAAGAGCTTGTCGGGCGCGAGCAAGCACTCGGCGGGGCTCTCAAGGAGGCAAAGGACGCCGCCGCAACTGCTGAGGCTGCCAAGAAGGAGTTGGAGGTGAAGGTGACGCAGTTGGAGGCTGATCTGAAGGCGAGCGGAGAAGAGCTTGCCGCGCTCAAGCGCGAGCGCGAGAAGGATGCTGCCGCTCATGGTGAGCTGCAGGGTCTTCTCGCTGAGAGGAGCAAGGAGCTCAGCGCCGCCAAGGACTCCAATGCTGATCTCGAGCTGAAGCTGGCCACGCTGACCCGGACGCTGGATAGCGCCAAGGAGCGAGAGGTGACCTTAGCGGAGAAGGTCAAGGCTGACGCAGAACTGCTGGCGAGTATTGCCGTCACCCAGAACTCATTCAGGGAGACGGTAGAGCACTGGACCGAGGGTCTGGTGAACATCGCCGCAGTCATCGATGGAGAGTTGGCGCAGCTGGGGATGGAGGACTTTGGATATCCTTCCGACGAGCATCTCCAGCCCAGCGCCAAGCTTAGCTTATTCTGCAAGGGCGTGGCGACGGCCCTCCAGCGGCTCCGGGAGAGGATCCCAAAGTAGCTGGCTGACGAGTCGCGCCAGATCTGTGCAGGGGCTCTCCAGAAGGTGTTGGTGAAGGTGGCCTATCGCAACCCAGGCCTCAACCTCACCAATGTCCTCAAGTCCCTGCCGGCAGATGCTGATCTGGAGGCGCTCAAGGCCCTTGTCGCACCCATTGTGGACAAGATGAGCGAAATCAAGAGGGTTGAGGGCGACCGTGTAGACTAGGCCACCCTTTGTATCTTTTCCTTGTCGCTGCAACGTTATGTTATGAGAACCATTAGTTAGGGCTGCGACAAGCTCATTTTATGTAATATGACTCTGTTTTGGATATCAATTGCAAAGTTATTTCCTTTACTTGATTCCTTGCTCTGCATGCTTTTACCCTGCGCTTTTAGGGAACTCGCCGGTGCAGGCACCTGGGCCGCGAGCGCTGAGTGCGGAACGTCAGCAGCCCGCTGGCGGTGCTGCTTCCGGCAAGAAACCTTGTCGCGAACTAGCTGCAGCTCACTTAAGTTGTTGAGCGGACTCGAAACAAAATAAGGGCGCGACTAGCTGCGAGTTGGTTCCTCCGCGCACAGGTTTCCCATACAAAGCACGATCGTTCAAGGAGAATAACTTAAAAACTTAAAAACTGATTGCTCAAACTTTGGCAACTTAGCTTTTCTGTCGTCTGCTTCGCGGCAAGGCGAATCTTCCTTGAACGAGACCCTGGCCACACCATTATCTTCTCCTTCCCCCACGGCAAACTTGTGTGCGAGGGACTCTTCCTTTCCTTTGAGAAAAAGAAAGAAGAGAAAATAAAGGTATGGAGCCTTATGGCTCGTTATTGCTTACCGGAGCAGGTGCTGCACAAAGTGTCAAATAACATATGGAAAAATAGAAAGCATATAATTGACAAGATGTGCGAAGCACATTAGTTTTATTTATGCACGGGGTCTGCGCCCGGCTTCGTACAAAGGATTACATGCAATAGCGGCAAGACTCGTACGAAAGGTGGTTGCCGAAACGGGTTCCGTCAACCGTGACCTACGGGTAAAACTTACGAAGATGCTCGATGTTCCAGGAGTTGCTCACCAGAATGCCATCTTCGGTCTCAAGGCGGACAGCGCCAGGCCTCGTGACTCGTTTCACCCGATAAGGGCCTTCCCACTTCGGCGTCAACTTGTTGGAATTCTTGACGGACTGAACGCGCCGAAGAACAAGGTCGCGTTCCTCGAGACTTCTAGCATTAACTTTGCGGCTATGGTAGCGGCGCAAAGCTTGCTGGTATCGAGCAGCTCGTACAGCAGCCTGAAGACGGTCTTCCTCAAGGAGCAGCACTGTCACATCCCTAGTTCTGGTATGACCTAGACTAGCTAGTCATTTGTGCATCATGTTAAATTCCATTTAAATTTGAAATGGGGATTTGTGAAACCCTCAGAATCATCTCTGAAAATGACCCAAATAAAAATTGTTCCAAAAAGGTCCAAGGAAATGTTCATGTTGCTCTCTGAAAATATTGGTCAGAGGTAAAATTCAAACAAATATTTTAGGAGCTCATGGATATTTAATTTTGGCCATTTGGATTAATCCGATAATTATTTGCTTTGGATATATATTGTTATATATATAAAATATGGTCCAAAAACTATGCCATTTATTAAGGAGCTCTGGAATAATATAGTTAGCTCCTGCAAAAATTGGCATAAGGTAATAAAATGATTTAGTATTTTAATTAAATCAAAACATATGTCAGAAAAATAGAAAAAGAAATAAAAGAGGGAGACTTACCTGCAGCCCAGCTCCTGTGCGGCCTGGCCGGCCCAGCTGGCCAGCCCGGCCCAGCCGCCTCCTCCTCTGTCGTCTTCTCCCCCTCGCCCAAGCAGGTGCGTGCCCGCGCCACAGCCGGCCGGGGCCATGCGTCCGGCCACCTCCTGCTTTGTCCTCCTCGTCGCCCCGGACGCCCTGGAACGACGCCACGCGCCGCCCCGCACCTCTCTCCCTCTCTCTCATTCCTCCCCTTCCCCTGGTCTCTCTCCCACGCGACCGCCCGAACGCGCCGTCGCCGCCGCACGCCATTGCCGCGGCCACCACCTCCCCCTCTCCCTCTCTTCGAGTCCGGTAGCTCCGCCACGTCGTCCACCACCTCTCCGTCAAGCCGTGCCTCGCCGGACGCCCCGTGGAGCCGTCGCCGTCGCCTTCTTCACCTCTGGCCACCGTGGATCCCCATCGCCGCCCCGCCGTCTCCAGTGCGTCCCCGAGCCCGCTTCGACGCCCGCTGCAACCGCGGAAACTCCGCCACCGTTCCCCTCTCTCCGTTTAGCTGCCAGCACGCTGTAGCCCTCCTCCCCACCACGGCCGAAGCCTCTCGCCGCCGTCCATGTCGCCGTCGTCCTCTCGGCCCGCCTCCGCCCAAACCGAGCACCCCATCGTGCTCCCGGTGCCACGAGGGTGCCGCCGAGCCCCTCAGGTGGCCTCCCCGTGCCCCGCAGCCCGTTTCCGCTCGAAGCCGAACTCCGGCCGCCGCCCCGAGCTTCGCCCCGGCGAGCTCCGGCGTCCCCGCGGATTCCCGTCTGCTCCCCTGGATGGGGACGAGCCCGGGCTACGCCCCGGTGCTCTCAGACGCCGTCCCCGTGGCCTGTGGCGCGGACTCCGCCGCGTCCAGAGGTCGCCGGCGGCGAGCCCTGTCGCCTGAGCCCCGCCAGTTGGGCCCGGCCCGTCAGGTGATTAGCTTAGTGCAAATCACCGCTTAGTTAACCCCCTGACACTGACAGTGGGCCCCAGCGCCACTAATCTAAGTTAGATTAGAATTAACCCCCCTGTTAACTAACTGTGACACTGACGTGTGGACCCCACACGTCAGGTTTGACCCTGGTCAGCCGGTTGACCTGCTGACCTCGTGCTGACGTCATGCGGGTGCAATAACATATTTTCTGGAATTAAAATAATTCAGGAAATTCCAGAAAATGTTTTAAACTTCAAAAATTCATATCAATTCAGCCGTAGCTCAGATTGAAATAATTTATATATGAAAAATTATCAGAAAAATGTAATCTATCCATCTGTACTAGTTTCATGCATGACAAACCAACTTATACATGGTGTATAAGTGAAACACTATAATGGCTTATATAAAGAGCTTATTTTGGAGATGCATTTGAACCTTTGGTTCAAATGGACTTCATCCAAATATAATGCTAGCTGCATTAGCACAATCAGCATCACATCTTCATGCCATGTTCATGCATCATTGTGTTGCATATGCTTGTGTTTTGATTGTTGGCACCGTTCCTTCTCGATAGGTCCTGCTCCGGAGACGTTCCAGAGTACCTGTCTGTGAAGCAGTGCCTCCCTTGTTGATTTACCAGGCAAGCAAACCCCCTTGTTCATTCCGATACAATCCTACTCTCTCGCTCCTGCTCTCAGTTATTGCATTAGGACAACAACGATTCATCTGCTACTTTGTGCTGCGGTAGTTGAACCCATTCCTCTGCATGACCTGTCATTGCCACAGTAAATAGTTGAAACCCACTAGCACGTGTAGGAGTTGATTGAAGCGATTGTTGTGTTCCTACCATGCTATGCCTGCTATTGCTTAGAGTTGTGTCAGGTCTGATTCATTGGGAATGAGTTGGAGTGTTATGATATGTTCTGATGCTGAGAGTGAAGTGTGTGAACACGATTTGGTAAAGGTAGCGGTGAGAGGCCATGTAGGAGTACATGGTGGGTTGTCTCACTGGAACCGTCCTTAAGCAGTGAATTCTATGTATGTTGTCCAATGACTCGATACTACCACACATTGGGTTCCGGTAACTTGAAGTGTATACTCTAAAAAGCTCAAGACAAGTGTGAGTGCTATGGATGGCCTTCTCGTAGGGAGACGGGGATGAATCCATAGTAGTGTATTGTGTGGTGATTAGTGGACTCGTGTGCGCCATATCACCTCAAGAGTTTCTGGTAGTCGTAGAACAGGATAGCCACTGAGTCAAAGCTGGCTTGCTGCAACTAAACCCCACATTACCTTCTTGATACACATGCATGTATGATAGGATCTGATGTAAGTCTTGCTGAGTATCTTTGTACTCATGTTGCTTTATTTATGTTTTCGCAGTGGAGACTTCGGTCTTAATAGTGTTCTCGTGGACTTCGACGAGTAGTTTGTACCTCAGCTACGATCTTGATCGGATGTTGTAGATAGTCAGGCTCTTCAGCCTTTTTCATTTGTAGATGTCTGTACCCAGACATGTAATGCTTCCGCTTGTTGCTTGTATGCTCTGTATGATGGGTCTTGTGACCCCTGTTTGAAATAAAGGCTATGATGGCTCTTTGAGCTTTATCTATGTGAGTTATTTTGTTATGCTGTGATGCCATGTTGTACAACACATACTTGCATGTTATGCGTACGTGTAACGTGTATTGCTATGTGTGGGATCTGACTATCTGGTTGTTTATCCTTAGTAGCCTCTCTTACCGGGAAATGTCTCCTAGTGTTTCCACTGAGCCATGGTAGCGTGCTACTGCTCCGGAACACTTAGGCTGGCCGGCATGTGTCCTTCTTCGTTCCTGTGTCTGTCCCTTCAAGGAAATGTCACGCGATGAATACCGGAGTCCTGTTAGCCCGCTACAGCCCGGTTTACCGGAGTCCTGTTAGCCCAGTTGCTACAGCCCGGATTCACTCGCTGATGACCGACACGTTCGATGCTGGGTCATGTATGCCTGTCCCTGTAAGTTAGTGCCACTTTGGGTTCACGACTAGCCATATCAGCCCGGGTTCTCTGTCATATGGATGCTAGCGACACTATCATATACGTGTGCCAAAAGGCGCAAACGGTCCCGGGCATGGTAAGGCGACACCCGTGGGAATACCGTGCGTGAGGCCACAAAGTGATATGAGGTGTTACATGCTAAATCGATGTGACTTAGGATCGGGGTCCTGACAGCCTTGGTATCAGAGCCTGACTGCCTGTAGGATTACCAAGCCAAACTGGTCGAAGTTGAGTCTAGAAATTCTTTAGTTATGTAAGGGAATTGATTGTGGGAAGGAACGTAAGGCTCCTTTTACTCCTTTACGTCATGGCCTTCTGATCTGAGTCGTCCTATCTTTCCTACGGGGTTAAGGAACTAGGCTTTCTCTTCCGTCTATCAGGATCACGTGTTACTACTCCGTAGTCCCATAGGATTGGTTGATCAGAGTCATACCCCAGTTTTGAGTATTTCCGGTGTAGTCTGTTTAGTATGATCTCAGAACCTTGAGTAATGCTGATGAGTATGTTACCACCCCATTTTTAGTAGGATGTCTCATTCTGAGCATTTTACTGCCGTTATGCTGCCGGAATTTCCCTAGGAGTTTGAGAGATACTAATTCCTTGTCCTACATTCTACAGTCTATAGTTGATGCTGACTCCGTCCCTGGTTTCGTTTCTCAGGATGTCATCAAGTTCTATTGTTCGTAGCCAGAACCATGGAGATGGTAGGGATGAGGATCCTCCCGACCCGCCTTCGTTGACAGAGTTCATGTTAGAAATGGAGAGGAAAAAGCGTGAGTCTAACCGTTTGTTGGCACGTATCGAGGAGAACACCGCACATCAGTCCAATAAGTCTGCGACCATTCATGACTTCATTCGCTTGCACGCACCTACCTTTCATCATTCCATCGAGCCACTCGATGCAGATGACTGGCTCCGTAGCATCACTCATAAGCTATGTTCCGTGAGCGTAGCTGAAGATGACAAGGTCACTTATGCCACATACCACCTGGAAGGTCCTGCTAGTCTTTGGTGGCAGAACTATGAGGCTATGCTTCCAGCTGGCTAGAATCCTACCTGGAGAGATTTCACTGAGGCTTTTCACGAGCATCACATTCCTGAAGCCCTCATCGATCGCAAGAGAGAAGAGTTCTGTAGTTTCACCCAGAGTAAGATGGCTGTTGATGCTTATAGTAGAGAGTTTGAGAACCTCGCTCGCTATGCCACAGAAGAAGTGTCCACGGACGCCAAGAAGCAGGCTAGGTTCCGGAAGAGTCTCAACCCCAAGTTGCGTCGTGATCTCCACCTGCATCATTGTGATACATTCCAAGCCCTTGTGAACAAAGCCATCAATGCAGAGACAGCTCAGCTCACCTACGAGGAGTCTCATAAGCACGCCCGTGATTTGGGATCTTCTTCCGGTTCTAGTTCTCAAAAGCGCCGGATTTGGGTTCCAAACTCCGCTCTCCCTTCCCGATATGCACCGAGGCCATCCCATGTGGTGCCTCCCCCAGCTCAGTCATATGTTCCACCCAGGCCTACTGGTAGACCGCTTGTCACTGCGGGTCCACGTCCAACCTCAGGGACTTGCTTCACATGCGGGAAGCCAGGACACTATGCACGTGACTGCTCTCAGACTAGTTATGCTCCACCCCAGCCCGAGAAGACTGTTGGCTGTGTTAAGCCATCACGCAAGATGATCAGTGTCAAGTCAGCCCCCACTGAACGTGGACGTGTGCATCACGTCTCAGCTAAAGACGCTCATGATGATCCGGATGTCGTTCTTGGTACACTCCTTGTCAATTGTCACCCAGCATCAGTTCTATTCGATACTGGAGCATCTCACTCCTTCATTTATGAAGGCTATGCTCGTTTGCACGACATGTCATTTTGTGATATGCCAACTCCGCTTGAAATCCAAACCCCAGGGTCTAGATGGCAGACCACCAGAATTAGCCATGGTAATGAAATCCTTGTTGACAGACTTGTATTCCTTGCATCACTTGTAGCCCTCAAGTCCTCAGATATTAATATCATCTTGGGTATGGACTGGATGACAGCTCATCATGCCAAGATTGATTGTTACACAAGATCTGTTCAGCTTACACACCCATCTGGCAAGATAGTCACTGTCTCCACTAGAGTTGCAAAGCGTCAGCTCTATTCTCTTAATGCCAACCCTCTTCCAGACCTTGAAGATATCCCGGTAGTCCGTGACTTTCCGGATGTCTTTCTAGAGGAACTGCCAGGTGTTCCACCTGACATAGATGTAGAGTTCGTCATAGATCTTATCCCAGGAACAGCTCCAATCTCCAGGAGACCTTACAAGATGGCACCCTTAGAACTAGCCGAGCTTAGGAAACAACTTGATGAGTCCTTGCAAAAGGGTTTCATACGTCCTAGTTCTTCTCCTTGGGATTGCCCCGTCCTCTTTGTTAAGAAGAAGGATGGTACGGACCGGATGGTTGTAGATTATCGTCCCGTTAATTTGGTCATGATAAAGAACAAGTATCCGCTCCCCAGGATCAACGACCTGTATGATCAGCTCGCTGGATCCTCAATCTTCTCCAAGATGGATTTGAGGTTAGGATACCACCAAATTAAGATCAGAAACGGGGACATTCCCAAGACAGCTTTTGTCACTCGTTATGGCCAGTACGAGTACACCGTCATGTCCTTTGGCCTAACCAACGCCCCAGCCACATTCTCCCGCTTGATGAACTCGATCTTCATGGAGTACTTAGATAAGTTCGTCGTGGTTTACCTCGATGATATTCTTATTTACTCGAAGAACGAGGAAGAGCATGCCGAACATCTTAGACTTGTGTTAGAAAAACTCAGAGAGCACCGCCTTTATGCCAAGTTCTCCAAGTGTGAATTTTGGTTGCCAGAAGTGACCTACCTAGGCCACGTAATTTCTGGTAAGGGCATTGCTGTCAATCCCGAGAGAGTCAAGGCCGTTCTCGATTGGACTCCACCTGAGACCGTTAAACAAGTTAGGAGTTTCCTTGGTCTAGCCAGCTATTGTCGCCGCTTTGTTGAAAATTTTCTCCAAAGTAGCCAAACCCCTCACGGAACTTCTCAAGAAAGATAAAAAGTTCGAGTGGTCCCCACAGTGTGAGTACAGTTTTCAGGAACTGAAAAGACGCCTGACTTCTGCTCCCGTACTTGTGCCACCGGATTTCACAAAGGACTTTGTTATCTATTGTGATGCCTCACGACAGGGACTAGGTTGCATTCTTATGCAGGATCGTCATGTGATTGCCTATGCATCTCGACAGTTGCATCCACATGAGGATAATTATCCTACACATGATCTAGAGCTTGCAGCCGTAGTCTATGCACTCAAGACCTGGCGACATTACCTTCTTAGTAAACGTTGCGAGATCTACACCGATCACCAGAGTCTCAAGTATATCTTCACCCAACCGGATCTGAACCTTAGGCAAAGACGTTGGTTGGAGTTAATCACATATTATGATCTAGGGATTACCTACACCCCAGGCAAAGCCAATGTCATGGCTGATGCGCTAAGCCGTAAATCCTATTGCAACAATCTCATGTTGCAGCAAGGCCAACCACTTCTCCATGAGGAATTCTATAAGCTTAATCTTCACATTGCTCCTCACGGATTCCTTTCTACCTTGGTGGCGAAACCTACTCTTGTGGATCATATCATAGAAGCCCAGAAGCATGATACGGGGATTACCCGGATCAAGAGAAACATTGCCAAAGGTGTTGCTGGTAGTTTCTCTGTTGATGATCGAGGTGTTGTTCTCTTTGGGAACCGCCTGGTGGTCCCCAAGAAGCAACATCTTCGGCAGTTGATTCTTAAGGAGGCGCATGAATCTCCTCTCATGATTCATCCCGGTAGCACTAAGATGTATCAGGACCTACGCCCGAGGTTCTGGTGGACTAGGATGAAGAGAGAAATCGCCGACTTCGTTGCTAATTGTGACATATGTCGTCATGTTAAGGCAGAGCATCAAAGGCCTGCTGGCACCCTTCAGCCTTTAGCTATTCCTGAATGGAAATGGGATAAAGTTGGTATGGACTTCATCACCGGCTTTCCGAGGACCAAGAGAGGGAATAACGCTATCTACGTAGTCGTTGATCGTCTTTCCAAAGTGGCTCACTTCCTTCCTGTTCGAGAGAGTATCACTGCTAGTCAGCTTGCTGACTTATACATTTCTCGAATAGTGTCACTTCATGGTGTTCCACTAGAGATCAATTCAGACCGTGGCAGTCTTTTCACTTCTCATTTCTGGGAGAGTTTCCAAACTGCCATGGGAACCCATCTTTCCTTCAATACCGCTTTCCACCCTTAGTCGAGTGGTCAGGTGGAACGGGTCAACCAAATTCTCGAAGACATGCTTAGAGCTTGCGTTATCTCATTCGGTATGGATTGGGAGAAATGTCTTCCTTTTGCCGAGTTTGCTTATAACAATAGCTATCAATCCAGCCTCAAGAAAGCTCCTTTTGAGGTTCTCTATGGACGAAGATGTCGAACACCTTTGAACTGGTCAGAAACCGGTGAAAGACAATTCTTTGGACCGGACATGATCCAGGAGGCAGAAGAGCAAGTTCGCATCATTCGTGAGAACTTGAAAACAGCCCAGTCTCGTCAAAAGAGTCAGTATGATCGTCATCATAAGGATATGACTTATGAAGTTGGCGAAAAAGCTTACCTTCGGGTTACTCCCTTGAAGGGTACCCATCGTTTCGGTATCAAGGGCAAGTTGGCTCCTCGTTACATTGGTCCCTTTCGCATTCTCGCTAAACGAGGAGAGGTTGCCTACCAGTTGGAACTACCCCCACATCTTTCTCGAGTTCATGATGTCTTCCACGTCTCTCAACTCAGGCGTTGCTTCTCGGATCCCATCCGCGGAGTGGACCACGAAACGCTTGATCTCCAAGATAACCTCACATACCGAGAGTACCCGGTTCACATTCTTGATCAAGCAGAGCGTGTCACTCGACGTCAGAACATCAAGTTTCTCAAGGTTCAGTGGTCTCATCATTCCGAGAGAGAAGCTACTTGGGAGCAAGAAGATCGTCTTCGACTGGAGTACCCCGCTTTCTTTCCGTCAACCCTTGAATCTCGGGACGAGATTCTTTCAAGTGGGGGCGAGTTGTCACATCCCTAGTTCTGGTATGACCTAGACTAGCTAGTCATTTGTGCATCATGTTAAATTCCATTTAAATTTGAAATGGGGATTTGTGAAACCCTCAGAATCATCTCTGAAAATGACCCAAATAAAAATTGTTCCAAAAAGGTCCAAGGAAATGTTCATGTTGCTCTCTGAAAATATTGGTCAGAGGTAAAATTCAAACAAATATTTTAGGAGCTCATGGATATTTAATTTTGGCCATTTGGATTAATCCGATAATTATTTGCTTTGGATATATCTTGTTATATATATATAAAATATGGTCCAAAAACTATGCCATTTATTAAGGAGCTCTGGAATAATATAGTTAGCTCCTGCAAAAGTTGGCATAAGGTAATAAAATGATTTAGTATTTTAATTAAATCAAAACATAGAAAAAGAAATAAAAGAGGGAGACTTACCTGCGGCCCAGCTCCTGTGCGGCCTGGCCGGCCCAGCTGGCCAGCCCGTCCCAGCCGCCTCCTCCTCTGTCGTCGTCTCCCCCTCGCCCAAGCAGGTGCGTGCCCGCGCCACAGCCGGCCGCGGCCACGCGTCCGGCCACCTCCTGCTTCGTCCTCCTCGTCGCCCCGGACGCCCTGGAACGATGCCACGCACCGCCCGCACCTCTCTCCCTCTCTCTCATTCCTCCCCTTCACCTGGTCTCTCTCCCACGCGACCGCTCGAACGCGCCGTCGCCGCCGCACGCCATTGCCGCGGCCACCACCTCCCCCTCTCCCTCTCTTCGAGTCCGGTAGCTTCGCCACGTCGTCCACCACCTCTCCGTCAAGCCGTGCCTCGCCGGACGCCCCGTGGAGCCGTCGTCGTCGCCTTCTTCACCTCCGGCCGCCGTGGATCCCCATCGCCGCCCCGCCGTCTCGAGTGCGTCCCCGAGCCCGCTTCGACACCCGCTGCAACCGCGGTGAGCTCCGCCACCGTTCCCCTCTCTCCGTTTAGCTGCCCGCACGCCGTAGCCCTCCTCCCCACCACGGCCGAAGCCTCTCGCCGCCGTCCATGTCGCCGTCGTCGTCTCGGCCCGCCTCCGCCCAAACCGAGCACCCCATCATGCTCCCGGTGCCACGAGGGTGCTGCCGAGCCCCTCAGGTGGCCTCCCCGTGCCCCGCAGCCCGTTTCCACTTGAAGCCGAACTCCGGCCGCCGCCCCGAGCTTCGCCCCGGCGAGCTCCGGTGTCCCCGCAGCTTCCCGTCTGCTCCCCTGGATGGGGACGAGCCCGGGCTACGCCCCGGTGCTCTCAGACGCCGTCCCCGTGGCCTGTGGCGCGGACTCCGCCGCGTCCAGAGGTCGCCGGCGGCGAGCCCCGTCGCCTGAGCCCCGCCATGTGGGCCCGACCCGTCAGGTGATTAGCTTAGTGCAAATCACCGCTTAGTTAACCCCCTGACACTGACAGTGGGCCCCAGCGCCACTAATCTAAGTTAGATTAGAATTAACCCCCCTGTTAACTAACTGTGACACTGACGTGTGGACCCCACACGTCAGGTTTGACCCTGGTCAGCCGGTTGACCTGCTGACCTCGTGCTGACGTCATGCGGGTGCAATAACATATTTTCTGGAATTAAAATAATTCAGGAAATTCCAGAAAATGTTTTAAACTTCAAAAATTCATATCAATTCAGCCGTAGCTCAGATTGAAATAATTTATATATGAAAAATTATCAGAAAAATGTAATCTATCCATCTGTACTAGTTTCATGCATGACAAACCAACTTATACATGGTGTATAAGTGAAACACTATAATGGCTTATATAAAGAGCTTATTTTGGAGATGCATTTGAACCTTTGGTTCAAATGGACTTCATCCAAATATAATGCTAGCTGCATTAGCACAATCAGCATCACATCTTCATGCCATGTTCATGCATCATTGTGTTGCATATGCTTGTGTTTTGATTGTTGGCACCGTTCCTTCTCGATAGGTCCTGCTCCGGAGACGTTCCAGAGTACCTGTCTGTGAAGCAGTGCCTCCCTTGTTGATTTACCAGGCAAGCAAACCCCCTTGTTCATTCCGATACAATCCTACTCTCTCGCTCCTGCTCTCAGTTATTGCATTAGGACAACAACGATTCATCTGCTACTTTGTGCTGCGGTAGTTGAACCCATTCCTCTGCATGACCTGTCATTGCCACAGTAAATAGTTGAAACCCACTAGCATGTGTAGGAGTTGATTGAAGCCATTGTTGTGTTCCTACCATGCTATATCTGCTATTGCTTAGAGTTGTGTCAGGTCTGATTCATTGGGAATGAGTTGGAGTGTTATGATATGTTCTGATGCTGAGAGTGAAGTGTGTGAACACGATTTGGTAAAGGTAGCGGTGAGAGGCCATGTAGGAGTACATGGTGGGTTGTCTCACTGGAACCGTCCTTAAGCACTGAGTTCTATGCATGTTATCCAATGACTCGATACTACCACACATTGGGTTCCGGTAACTCGACCCTTCTCGACTTATTAACCAACTTGGTCTCTGTCCAGGAGTCGCAACTAGTTTCTGGTGTTTGTAGGTAGTGCTATTTTTCTACCAAGTGGCACCCGACAGGGTGGGCTTGGGACAGACTAGGCACACGTGGCGTGGTGTACCGAGTGGCACCCGGATGGTGGGCTCGGGAACCCTGCACACATCGTTTGGGGCCATGAGCGAAACCCCGGCCGGATCTCCTTGCGGATGGAACCCGAATAGGCGATAAACCTGGACTAGAGTCTTGTGTGGTTAGTCAGGTCGTGGCCGACACCCTCGCCAGGCTTCCGCTTGAAGGTTGCCGAGATACATGACGTGTACATGGCGGTAAGAGGCGAGAGCGTGTGTGAAGAAGTACACCCCTGCAGGGTTAACATGATCTATTCGAATAGCCGGGTCCGCGGTTATGGACTTCTTGGATGCTTACATGGTACGTAGACAACTTGAAGTGTATACTCTAAAAAGCTCAAGACAAGTGTGAGTGCTATGGATGGCCTTCTCGTAGGGAGATGGGGATGAATCCATAGTAGTGTATTGTGTGGTGATTAGTGGACTCGTGTGCGCCATATCACCTCAAGAGTTTCTGGTAGTCGTAGAACACGAGAGCCACTGAGTCAAAGCTGGCTTGCTGCAACTAAACCCCACATTACCTTCTTGATACACATGCATGTATGATAGGATCTGATGGAAGTATTGTTGAGTACCTTTGTACTCATGTTGCTTTATTTATGTTTTTGCAGCGGAGACTTCGGTCTTAATAGTGTTCTCGTGGACTTCGACGAGTAGTTTGTACCTCAGCTACGATCTTGATCGGATGTTGTAGATAGTCAGGCTCTTCAGCCTTTTTCATTTGTAGATGTCTGTACCCAGACATGTAATGCTTCCGCTTGTTGCTTGTATGCTCTGTATGATGGGTCTTGTGACCCCTGTTTGAAATAAAGGCTATGATGGCTCTTTGAGCTTTATCTATGTGAGTTATTGAGTTATGCTGTGATGCCATGTTGTACAACACATACTTGCATGTTATGCGTACGTGTAACGTGTATTGCTATGTGTGGGATCTTACTATCTAGTTGTTTATCCTTAGTAGCCTCTCTTACCGGGAAATGTCTCCTAGTGTTTCCACTGAGCCATGGTAGCGTGCTACTGCTCCGGAACACTTAGGCTGGCCGGCATGTGTCCTTCTTCGTTCCTGTGTCTGTCCCTTCGAGGAAATGTCACGCAATGAATACCGGAGTCCTGTTAGCCCGCTACAGCCCAGTTGCTACTGCCCGGATTCACTCGCTGATGACCGACACGTTCGATGCTGGGTCATGTATGCCTATCCCAGTAAGTTAGTGCCACTTTGGGTTCACGACTAGCCATGTCAGCCCGGGTTCTCTGTCATATGGATGCTAGCGACACTATCATATACGTGTGCCAAAAGGCGCAAACGGTCCCGAGCATGGTAAGGCGACACCCGTGGGAATACCGTGCGTGAGGCCGCAAAGTGATATGAGGTGTTACATGCTAGATCGATGTGACTTAGGATCAGGGTCCTGACAAGCACGTCATCTTGCCGTAGCTGCTCTTGCTCGAGCTCATCACAAGCGAGCACTCGAGGTGACCCGTATACGAGGTCCATGGGGAGAACTGCCTCCGCTCCATAGACTAGAGCGAAGGGTGTCTGTCCAGTGGCTCGATTTGGCGTCGTCCTGATCGACCAAAGAACCACTGGCAGCTCCTCGATCCAGTTTCTTCCGCACTTGTGCAGCCTGTCGAAAGTTCTGGTCTTGAGCCCGCGCAGCACTTCAGCATTTGTCCTCTTCGCTTGACCGTTGCTTCTCGGATGAGCAACAGAAGCAAAGCAGACCTTGGCGCCAAGATCTTGGACGTACTGCTTGAAGGTGTGACTCGTGAATTGTGTGCCATTGTCGGTGATGATCCTGTTAGGGATCCCAAAACGGCAAACAATCGACCTGAAGAACTTGACTGCTGACTGTGCCGTCACCTTCCTTACTGGTTCCACTTCCGACCACTTTGTGAACTTGTCGATTGCAATGTACAAGTACTCAAAGCCCCCGATAGCTCGGGGGAAAGGGCCGAGAATGTCGAGCCCCCAGACCGAAAATGGCTAGGATAAAGGGATCGTCTAGAGAGCTTGAGCTGGCTGGTGTATCTGCTTGGAATGGAACTGGCACGCTTCACACTTGGTTACTTGTGCAGTTGCATCCTGAAGGGCTGTCGGCCAAAAGAAACCTTGCCGGAAAGCTTTGCCGGCAAGTGCTCTGGCGCCAATGTGGTGACCACATATGCCACCATGTATCTCTGCCAACAGCTTCTGTCCATCTTCCCGGTGAACACACTTCAATTTCACACCGTTGAGTCTTCTTCTGTAGAGTGTGTTGTCAACAAACTGGTACATACTTGACTGCCGGGCTACTCTTTCCGCTTCTTCCTGCTCTTCGGGAAGTTCTCCTGTCTGAAGGAAGAGGACAATCTGATGTGCCCATGCTGGAGCTTGCGGCTCGACAACAAGGACTAAAGGAACATCTGCTGCTACGGGAACGTCTGCTTCTACGGCGAGAACCTGTGGTTCAGCCGGAGCTTGATGTTCCCCGGCAAGCTTGCTGGAGCAAAGCTTGTCGGGAGCGTCTGCTTCAACGATACAAGCCCTAGGACTTGTCAGAGCAGACTGCTCCTCAGCACTCTTGGCGTTGATCTTGGGGACCTTCTCAGCGGCGGCTTCGGGGAGCTCTGCCGGAAAGTAGTCACCGGAAATCAACTTCCTCTTCTTGCTCTGTCTAGTTGATGCTATCACAGACGGTTGAGTCAGCTTGAGCACAAAGATCCCTGGTTCCACGGGTAACTTCAGTGCGGCACACTTTGACAGACCATCGGCTATGTCATTCTGAGCCCTTGGAACATGTTCCATCTGCAGGCCGTCAAAGTGCTCTTCTAGCTTCCTTACTTCATCAACGTAAGCTTCCATCAATGGACTCTGATAATTCTTGTTGACTTGTCGGACGACAAGCTGTGAGTCACCCCTGACAATAAGCTTCTTGATCCCAAGTTCTGCCGCGATTCTGAGGCCGGCAAGCAAACCTTCATACTCTGCAGTATTGTTCGTTGCTTGCTCCTTGGGAAAGTGCATCTGGACTATGTATTTGAGGTGCTCTCCGGTTGGTGCGACAAGTAGTACTCCCACACCGGCGCCTTGCAGCGAGAAGGCACCGTCAAAGTACATCAGCCACTCTTTGCTTGCTTCCTTGACTGGGATGCTCGTTTCTGGAACTTCTTCATCTTGTGTTGGCGTCCATTCTGCTATGAACTCCGCCAACGCTCTGCTCTGGATAGTTGCAGTACTCTCAAACTTGAGGCTGAAGCTTGACAGTTCCAGTGCCCACTCGACTATCCTGCCCAGTATCCTCTTCAACGGGAAATAAGTGACAACTGTTATCTCATGTGCTTGGAAGTAATGGCGCAGCTTTCTCGAGGCCATGAGGAGGCCGAAAAGCAACTTCTGCACACTAGAGTACCTCGACCTAGCCCCCTGCAGAAGGGAACTGACAAAGTAAACTGGGCGCTGCACTATCTTCTTCTGCACCTCATCAAGCGTCTGCGCAGATCTATCCTTGTCGGGACCAGAGCTTGCCGGTGAAGCCCCCTGCTTGTCGCCGGATGCATCTGCCTTGGTTTCTGGCTCATCATCCGCCTCCCTCTCCGCTACTAACGCAACACTAACCACTTGATTGGTTGCCGCTATATACAGCAGCAACTTCTCTTGTGGCTTAGGTGCGACAAGTATTGGAGTGGAGGACAGGTACCTCTTCAAGTCCTGCAGCGCAGCCTTCGCTTCTGGAGTCCATTCCATTGGACCTGCCTTTTTCAAAATTTTGAAAAATGGCAGGGCGCGCTCAGCAGATCTAGAGATAAACCTGCTGAGAGCAGCTACGCAACCGGCAAGCCTTCGCACATCCTTGACGCGCTTTGGTGCTTCAATCTGCTCAATGGCCTTGATCTTGTCGGGGTTTGCTTCAATTCCTCGCTGCGACACGAAGAACCCGAGAAGCTTGCCGGAGGGGACTCCGAACACGCACTTCTCGGGGTTAAGCTTGAGGTTGATCTTGCGCAGATTTGCAAAGGTCTCATCTAAATCTTGGATCAGAGTAGCCTTGTCCTTGCTCTTGACCACTATGTCATCCATGTAGGCTTCTACATTTCTGTGTATCTGTGGCTCAAAAGCATGATGGACTACCCTTGCAAATGTTGAACCAGCATTCTTTAATCCGAAAGGCATCCGTACAAAACAGTACGTGCCACACGGGGTGATGAATGCGGTCTTCTCTTCATCCTCTTCTGCCATGAAGATCTGATGATATCCTGAGTATGCATCAAGAAATGAAAGCAAATCACATCCGGCCGTGGAGTCAACAATCTGGTCGATGCGTGGCAAGGGAAACAGATCCTTGGGACAGGCTCTATTGACATCGGTGAAGTCTATACAAAGCCTCCATTTTCCATTTGCTTTGCGCACGACTACAGGATTGGCTAGCCACGTAGGATGGAGCACTCCTTTGACAAGGCCTGCTGCTTCCAGTTTCTTGATTTCTTCTGCTATGAAATCTTGGCGCTCCACTGCTTGTTTCCTGACTTTCTGCTTGACGGGCCGCGCATGAGGGCAGACGACAAGGTGGTGCTCAATTACTTCCCTGGGAACACCGGGGATTTCAGACGGTTGCCATGCAAACACGTCGACATTCGCCCGCAGGAAAGCAACGAGCGCGCTTTCCTATTTAGGGTCGAGCGTGGCACTGATGGTGAAGGTACCACCAGTGCCGTCCTCCTTGGCGGACACCTTCTTGGTCTCTGGTGGAGCTGCCATCGCCTTCTTACACTTGCCGGTGGAGCTCGATGGTGCGTCCTCGACGGTAGCGCAGCACTCCGAAGAGGTGCGCTTGCCGGAGTGGGCATCAGAGCTCTTGCCGGACTTGGTCTTCTTCGCCCCGGGAGCTTCAGCGGCAAGTGATCTGCGATCTGCTGCGGCTGATGCTTCTCGGTAGATCTTGTCGACGCAGATAAGAGCATCTTTCTTGTCGCTAGGGACAGAGATGACACTTATCGGGCCTGGCATCTTCAGTACATTGTAAGCATAGTGAGAGGCTGCCATGAACTTGGCGAGCGCTGGACGGCCAAGGATTCCATTGTAGGGCAATGGAAAGTCAGCGACATCAAACGTGACCCTCTCAGTCCTGAAATTCAGCTCGCTGCCGAATGTTACTGGCAATGTGATCTTTCCCTTCGGCTTGCTCCTTCCCGGGTTGATTCCTTGGAATGTGTCGGTCTCTTCGAGCTCGCTGTCAGGGATCTGGAGTTTCTGGAGCACCGCGGAGGAGATCAGATTCAAGCCGGCCATGCCGTCAACTAGCATCTTTGTGACCTTGAGGTTGCGGATTGTTGGTGAGAGCAACATCGGCAAGCACCCAACCGCAGTTATGCGATCAGGGTGGTCCTCAATATCAAAGATGATAGGCGTGCTGGACCACTTCAGAGGCCTGCGTGACTCAACGGGCGGTTCTGCTGCATTGACTTCCCGGACCCACTGCTTGAGCTGTCGGTGTGAAGTATGCAGAGAAGCACCACCGTCAACGCACAGGACCTCTGTGGCTTTCTGGAACTCCTGCTCATCGGTCTCGTCATCCTCCATGTCTTCATCTTCATCTTCATCATCCTTGTCGCGGCCGCGGGGAGGCCTGTCCCCTTGCCGCTGCTTGGCCTTGCCGCGGCGTCCTCCCCGGCCGGGACGTTTCTTGCCAGCTCCTCCAGCACCTTCCTGGGCCTTCTCCTTGTCGCGTCGCTCGTATTCGGCTTTCTGCAGCTCAACAAGCTGCTCAACCTTCTTGCAACTCTGGAGATCATGGCCCTTGGTGCGGTGGATCTTGCAGTACTGCTTGTCGTTGCCGCCCTGCTTGTCGGCGGCCGCGGCAACCTCCTTGCCGGAGCTACCAACTTTGGCTTCCTTGGCGCTGGCTCCGTTGCCGGACTGCTCAATGACTAGCACGTCTTTGCCTTTCTTCTTCCTGTTGTTGCGCCGCCGGTTTCTCTTTGCCGGGGCGGTCCCATCACTGTCAGATCCTGCCGCTTCTGCATTCTCTCCGGGGAGCCTCCTTCCCTCTTCAGCACGCGCGCACTTGTCGGCCAGGGCATATAGCTCGCTGACGTCTCTGATCTTGCACATCGCCATCTCCTCCCTCATCCTGCGGTTCCGCACGTTCTGATGGAACGCGCTAATCACCGCGACAGGGTGGACATCTGGTATGTTGTGCTGCACGCGGCTGAATCTTTGAATATAGTTGCACAGGGGTTCTCCTTCCTTCTGGGCGAGCAAATGAAGGTCACTCTCTTGGCCATGAGGCTTGTGGCCGCCTGTGAAGGCGCCGACAAAACTGATGGCAGAGATCTGCCCAGGAAGATATGGAGCCGTCCGGCAAGTGCATGAGCCAGGATCTGACATTGGGCTTGAGTACCAGCGGGAAGTAGTTGGCCAGGATCTTGTCGTCCCGCCCCCCAGCAGCTTGCACCGCGATGGTGTAGATACTGAGGAACTCTGATGGATGCGTCTGGCCGTCGTACTTCTCCGGTACGTCTGGCTTGAAGTTCTTGGTGCTGGGCCACTGGACTTGCCGCAGCTCATGAGTGAACGCAGGGCAACCTACCGCGTATGGCAAGTCGCCTGGTTCCCCTGGCGCATGCATGTCGACAGCGGGCCCAGCGCGCTGGTCAGATTGACGCCGCGCTTCCCTTCGGCGCTCGATGTGAGTTCGAGCGTCTTCTTGTTGTCGTTCATGAAGAACTTGGCGCTGATCGCGGCGAGCTCGTGGATCCGACGATGAAGTGGAGTCGCTGTCGACGTGGATCTGGCGAGTCGGCGATTTTGGCCTTCGGGATGGAGAGTGCACGGTGGTTGCACTCCCTCTGGTTTCGTCGCCATCGGTTCGCGCCTGGCAGCCTTGCCGCGGCAGCGATGTGCTCGGTTGCCGTGGAGTGTCGCCGTTGGCGAAGCCGATGAGACTCTGGATGGTGGCCCTCCATTCGTCGATCTTGTCTGACGTCGGAGGGTAATCCAGGAGCAGTTGAGCTCGCGCCAGAGCTTCTGCTCGAGTGGTGGGTGGCAGTGGCGAACGGTGCGAGGAGCGGGATATGCTCGGACTTCTAACTAAGTTAGAAGGAGCAGCATCCCATCCTGGCGACCGTGCCGCGCTCGCGCCATCATGCTGGTGCGCATGCTGATCTTGAGCCCCCCGAGATCCACCAGCTCGGTCCTGGTCCAACGAACGTATGGTACGGCGAATACCGTGACGCTGTTGGTCCCGCGCCTCCTGAGACGGGCGCGGTGCATCGACGGACATCGAGGTCTGCGGAGCCTTGTCCTTGGACTTGGCAGCACCGTGGACTCCCTCGCCGATGTCCGTTCTTCCGCCGGCGTCTACCCACCACCACCCGTTTGCTCCGGTGGTGGTGGGTTCAACGTGGACGGGACTGCTGCCGCCGAGGTCTTCTTCTTCGGTGGCATGTTGATGATGAAAATGAAGATTTAGCCCGTGTGAACGCCGGATCAGGTTCACACAACCTCGATGCTCCCCTACCTGGCGCACCAATGATGTCGTGGGAAAACTGTCGATCCACGAACA
>NC_041393.1:204662836-204680538 GCF_002162155.2 Triticum dicoccoides
ATCGAGGCGAAGCACACAAGCAGTTTTACCCAGCTTCGGAGCTCTCCGGAGAGATAATACTCCTACTGCTGCTTGTTTGTGTGTATTCAGTGTTTCGAATGTTCAGAACCTAGCGTGAGCGCTTCCGCCTCTCAGGATCCGAACCCCCCCTACGTTGCGCACGGGCCTCCTTTTATATGCGAAAGGGGTCACCGACAGGTGGCAACGTAGACGAGGGTAAAAGTGGAAAAGGAAGTTGCGGTTGGTGCAACTACCTGAATAGTGCATCCTACCTAACCCTGATGGCAGGGGACAAGGGCATTAAATGCCCGTCTGTGTTGCCAAAACAGTGCAAAAAGGACCGTCAGGGGCGCCACCGTTCGCCACGATGGCAAATTTGCCAGCGTCGCTGGCCACCATGCACCCCTGGCCACACAGCCTCTCGCCACGCGCCCCTGGAAAGACCCACAAGGTGACACGTAGGTGGATGTGCTGGAGCGCGGGAACAGGTTGCTTGCCGCGGCAAGTGCCTTGCCGCTGTTGTTGTCTTGTCGCGCCCGGGAGCTTGTCGCTCGTCGGGCCTTGCCGGGACGCGTGGCGCATCGCGGCAAGTTCCTTGAAATGCGTTGGTTGGCCTTCCCGGCAAGCTCCTCTTGCCGGGGCCTTGTCTCTTTGACTTAAACATTTTGCTCTTGAATGGCCGGTCGGCCTTCCCGGCAAGCTCCTCTTGCCGGGGTCTTTGTGTCCTTGGATGGTTCCAAGGGAACCCTGGAGTATCTTGGCGGTCACCCGGCAAGCCTTGCCGCGGGGTGCTGCGACTGCCCGTGCACAAGTTCGGGATACTATAGTACCCCTACTCTAGTACACCGACACTCCCCCACCGGCGTATTCGCCTAGGACTCTTGTTATCCTAGGCCTCTGGTGCATTATATAAACCGGGGCCAGGCTAGTCGATAGAGACAACAACAATCATACCATAGGCTAGCTTCGAGGGTTTAGCCTCTCTGATCTCGTGGTAGATCAACTCTTGTACTACCCATATCATCAATATTAATCAAGCAGGAGTAGGGTTTTACCTCCATCGAGAGGGCCCGAACCTGGGTAAAAACATCGTGTCCCTTGTCTCCTGTTACCATCCGCCTAGACGCACAGTTCGGGACCCCCTACCCGAGATCCGCCGGTTTTGACACCGACAGCTGCCTTTAGAGCAGCCGCATTGCTAATTCGGGCTTGTTCCTTGGCTAAGGCAAGCTCCGCCCTCAGGGCCTCAAGGGCAGCAGCTCCGCCTGCAACTACATCACATCACATTAATACTTCAACCTTCTTGCAAAAATAGATGTGGACATAGGAAAGCATACTCTGCGACTCCTCGAATTGCTTGTTCACAAGCATGATGTCGGCCTCCACCACGTCAATCTGCCGCCTCAATTCGGCGCATTCAGCGGCCTGGTCTATTGCCGAACCCTTAGCAACCTGCACATCAATACAAGTGCGATCATTATCTAGGAGCATGATCCTCCGTTTGCCGCCATGGGCTGGCATCCACAGTCTCAGGGGCTACTATCTATATAGAGCGCATGTATCGCGTGCGGTACAAAACAGTGCGTATCTTTGCAGCTTACCTCAAGGCCTTTAAGCAGGCTCCTGAAGGCTTCGTTCAAACCGCTTGTGGAGGAGGAGATTTTCTCCTACACCGTACCCATTAATGTATGATGATCCTCCAAGAGAGCAGCTGACTCCAGGAGGCCTGTCAGCGTGTTCGGCCGGACACCGGACTCTCCCGGACCCTTTTCATTGTCCGCCATGGGAGCCGAACACGCTGGGCTCGGGGCGGCCGAAGTGTTAGCTTCCGGCCTCATTGGATCTGGACTCCTCCGTGACGGTACCTCCGGGTCGCCCGCTTCGCTGGACGGAGAGGCAGGTGGGGTTTCACTCTCCATCATCTCTGGAAGAAGATCCCCCAAGGACGAGCCCTGTTGAGATGAACTGCTGGCCGGACTGCAAAAAACAGGTCCCGGTTATTACTCTCAAAGGACAAAGCAATACGTTCCTTGTTTAAATTACACTTATAGCTTGGTGGAGGGCTGGCCCGTTTGCGGGCACTGTGCGGTGAGGGCACCCTTCAGGGGAGGGCCCTTTGGTGAAGTTCTCTTCCCTTGTTTAGGCACCCCCGTCTCCAAATCTTCGGAGGCGGCCCTCTTCCTCCCGCGGGGGGAGGAAACCTCAGATTCACCTCCCCGATTCTCCTCCTCCATGGAGGCGCTAATTCCCCCGGTTCGGATGCGCAATGTGTGAGGCCCACTCTTGGCCTCCCCACTCTTCCCTTTAGCTTTCTCTGGTGGCACCTGACTTAGTGTCCGTTTGAGAATCCCGGCCATTGCCAGGCCAGGCGAGCCTTTGGGAAGCGGGGCTGGACACCTGATCCTCTCTGCCTTACTAAGCCAATCCTGGTTGTGGACAGTGTTCAGAACAATGCTATTACAAATATAAGCTAGGTGTTTAGTCATAGGGTTACTTACTTGGGTATCGAGGCGATTGCAGCTCAGGCCCGCATCCTCGGTGGTGTCCGGACACTTTATTCGTGGTCCGAAGAACAACTTATACATCCCTTCGGGTGTCGTGCCGAGGAAGTGCTGAATGGTTCGCGGACCTTCTGGGTTGAATTCCCACATCCGGAGAGGCCGACGTTTTCACGGTAGGATCTGCCGAACTAGCATTACTTGGATTATTTTGACGAGACTAATGTCCCTCTCGAGGAGCTCCTGAATGCAGCTTTGTAGCATTAGTACATCATTTGCAGGCCCCCAGTTTAGTCCCGCGTTGGCCCACGATGCCAGTTGCGGTGGAGGGCCCGAGCGAAAGGCGGGCGCGGCCGCCCACTTTGAGCCTCGGGGAGCTGTGACATAGAACCACCTCCGCTTCCATAAATCAGATACCTCCAGGATGGAGCCTTCGGGCCACGGGGCATCGACGTTCCTGCCTATTATGACGCCTCCGCACTCTGCGTGTCGCCCCTCAATCATCTTCGGCTTCACATTGAAAGTCTTGAGCCATAAGCCGAAGTGGGGGTGATGTGGAGGAAGGCTTCACACACGACGATAAACGACGAGATGTGGAGGATGGAATCCGGGGCTAGATCGTGGAAATCTAGCCAGTAGTAGAACATGAGCCCCCTCATGAAGGGATCAAGAGTAAGACCTAAGCCCCGGAGGAAGTGGGAGACAAATACGACGCTCTCGTTGGTCTCGGGAGTAGGGATAACCTATTTGGGAGCAGGAAGCCTATGCTTGACACCGGCGGTCAAATACCCAGCCTCCCTGAGCTTCGCAATATCCTCCTTAGTGATGGAGGAAGCCATCCATCGGCCTTGGTGGTCAGATCCGGACATGATCGAAGATCTGGGGTGCTTAGGCTCGAGCTTTGGGTGTCGGAACTCAGGGTGCGAGATGTGCGAGCGTGGAGATAGAAGGATAGGCTTCGACTCCTTTATAAAGGGGGAAGAATATCAAGCGTCCCCGAACATGGTCGTTTGGGACTTGCCTAATAACACGGGGTCATGCCAACAGGCATAGTTGGATTACCCATACCCGTATTGATGAGAATCCCATAGTAAGGGGGACACGATCTCGGCTCTGACAGGACGTGCCAAGGAAACCGTCTCGTGGTGTGTGCGGTAACAAGCTGTAAAAATGGTTGGAATAAAAACCGGACCGTGGCGTGACGTCACTTTTCGAAGAGTTGTCAGCAGATTAGATTTGTGGGTTATTATTCTCTCTACGGTGGTATATGGAATGTTATCTTGCAGAGCTGGACACGGTTCTTGTGTTCGGAAGTTATCTTGGAGTATTCGGACATGGAACCCGCCTCGCAATGCCGAAGACAATTTACGCGCTGGACTCGTCGTCGTTGAAGCCTGGTTCAGGGGCTACTGAGGGAGTCCTTGATAAGGGGGTATCCGGACAGCCGGACTATATACTTTGACCGGACTGATGGACTATAAAGATACAAGATTGAAGACTTCTTCCCGTGTCCAGGTGGGACTCTCCTTGGCGTGGAAGGCAAGCTTGGCGATTCGGATGTAGATCTCCTTCTCTGTAAACCGACTCTGTGTAACCCTAGCCCTCTTCGGTGTCTATATAAACCGGAGGGTTTAGTCCGTAGGACTCATTATTATCATCATCAACAATCATACCATAGGCTAGCTTCTAGGGTTTAGCCTCTCTGATCTCGTGGTAGATCAACTCTTGTAATACTCATATCATCAAGATCAATCAAGCAGGAAGTAGGGTATTACCTCCATCGAGAGGGCCCGGACCTGGGTAAACATCGTGTCCCCAGCCTCCTGTTACCATTAGCCTTAGACACACAGTTCGGGACCCCCTACCCGAGATCCACCGATTTTGACACCGACACCAGCCTACCGTGGAAAACTAGAGAAACTGAAATTATGACTGTGCCGTCCCGTCCCGTCTGGGTCGTATGCCGGCATGGTGGTCAAACGAGTGCACTCGAATCATCTCCCTCCTTGTCAATAATGATTCCACGGATTTAAAAAGCCCGCAACAATTACGGCCGACTGCATGCAGGCACTCAGAATCGCTCGCAGGCAGTACGCGAAGCAGCATGCAACGAGTCGCAGCCGAGGGCATGCATGCAACCACTTAAATTGTTGGAATTAATTAGGCTTAAACTTCTGCATGCCATTGATTATCGCCATGCCTTGGTCTTGCTGCTTTGCTCAGGGGACTAATAAACCCGGACGGAGGGAGTACCTTGGTTGGTGAGAGGTTTTAATTAAGCCCTACAAACCGGAAAGGAGGTACTAGTACGTGCGTGATCCGCTATTTATTCGTGTAGGATCGAGTAGGTCGTTTCTTGAATTGAGCCCTGCAAACCGGAAAGGAGGTTGTACGTGCGTGATCCGCTATTTATCCGTGTAGGATCGATAGTGTAGCTTGCCAGTTTCTTCAAAGGTAGGCATTTTTATCCGTGTAGGATCGATAGTGTAGCTTGTCAGTTTCTTCAGAGGTAGGCATTTTTATTCAAAAAACTGCCACTTCGCATCTTGCGTAGCAAATAAAACTGCCAGGAGCACATTTGTAGGCTAGCTAGTGATTGATCAGTAACTTGTAAACACTAAGCGAATAGAAATAAGTAACTGTTAATGCATCTCAATGATTCATAGATCATATACAAATATGTAGCTCCAAAAGCAAAGATCAGCCACTTCGGATCTTCCGTCGCAACTAAAACTAACTAGTACGATTCCCATACATAAGATCAACATGTTAATGCATCTCAATGATTCACAGATCATATACAAATATGTAGCTCCAAAAGCAAAGATCTAGAAAAAACATATGTTCTTCCTACTAACATGGATGCTTCTCTTGGCCAACATTCAGTACAGACTTGAAGACAAATTTGTTTGTGAAGTCTACAATTCCTCTTGCAAATGTAAGTGGTTTCACCAGCAGCTGGAACCATGAGAATGAACCACACATGATGGAGGAACATCCACTGCAATATGATTTGGTCTTCTCTCGATCACACCGCGAGACTATTTTTGGAATACAAACTTTAACTTAGGCAAAATGATGCCCATTGTATAATCAGACCAAAGCAATGAAGCACCTAGTGTTTGCCAGTAAATAGTACAGTACTACTTTTCTGCAGTCCATGAAGTGACTATCCAATCTTTGTGTCTATTTTCAAATGGCACTGCATGCAGTGACTATACTATTCTCTTGTGCAGTTCCACCAAAATTGAGGACACTTTGTTTGTTAGCCAAATAGCAACGGGCAAACATCTCTGTCTGCACAAATATCAAGCAGCTAGTAAACATATACCACACCATGTATTTTTGGTTTAAACATGTCTCTTCCGCTTAGCATCTGTCATGTTCTGCACTGGACAATCTGATATAGTTATGTTTTGCCCTGGACAATTTCATACTGAATTGATTTGCTGGTTCAGAGCAGAAACATAGTGCCCATTCTTCATCAGACCAAGGATATCCATGTTCGCAGTGATGGAAGAGGTGAAATTGATACAACCAAAATTGAGCATCCAATCATTGAATCCTGTCCTGCACGTCCAATGTAGGTCCACCCTGCCAATAAATTCACATGCAAACCACTAGTATTACTATCTAATGACAGTACAAAAAGAGTAGCAAGATAGTACCAAACCATGTACCTTCATAATGAACAACTCATAATGCCACCAATTGGATATAAAGGTTTGGAAAAAAACATGCTCCTAATGTTGAACCAGTTGGACTTTTTGTGCAGTTCCACTAAAATCGAGCATCCCTGTTTGCATAGATATTGAAAGTGTGATTACTATAAAAGTGGCACTAGTTGAAGCATAGACTCACAAATATAAGCATTCCAATTTCTTAATGGGAAAAGGTAGCAAGACTGTTTCTAACCACCTGTTTGAAGGAATAAATAAAGCAACAGCGGCTGATGTCAGGAAGGCATACATACTTTTTTCTGAAAAACTGAGCCATTCCTGACCTTTCCTCTTCTTTTAAGAAAATTTTGTGTAGTTCTACTAAAATAAAATGCCATCACCGCCTTGACAATTCAGTGACACTGTACAAAAGGAAATGACTTAACATTACATCATGATGTTAGGTATGTAGTCGACAGGCATTAGAGACAAACATACAGACCTCCTCCGATAACATAATGAACATTAATTTTAACAAAGGTGTGAGTAGCTTTACCAGGATAATTTGAGTGAACTCTACACCCTCTGTTCCTTAATATAAGACGTTTTTGCAGTTCAACTTAAAGTAGCCAAACGTCTAGTATATAGAAAAACAGGTAGTAGTTTTCTTGAGCACATATCTAGGAAAGCTTGCCACACTTTATTTATGTCCATACGCTAATGCCACACCATTCGAATGCTACAAATATACACTAATCCAGTGGCTAGTGCAACAGTAGAGTAGTTAGTTTATTACAGGGTATAGTACAGTGGTTTTAATGAACAGATTTCAATAAACTCTAGCACTGGATGGTTTCTATAAGAATTAACAATACAAAATGTAAAGGTAACAAGTTTCAGCATCGGTATACTAGCTGTGCATGAGCATTAAACCAAATACAAAAGTCTGAAGGTAACTAGCATTATTAACTAATGAAAGTATAAAAAATTGCAAACCATGTACCTCCAAGGTAAATATCATTTCGAACTCGGGGGGACCTTAAAATTTGCTATCCCAATCTTGATAATCGATCAAACATAAAAACTTGATCGAACGAATCAAGAGAACAGCCGGAGGAGGAAGTGCCTACTCTTGACCTTTCCTCTTCTCTTTATAATTGTTTGTGCAGTTTAACCAAAATAAAATGACATCAGTGCCTTGGCATTTTGGTGACACTGTACAAAAAAGTTAACTTATCTCATGAAAGTGAGGTATGTAATCTATAAGCATTAACAGTGCAAAAATCTGAAGGTAGTAACAAGTTTCATCGTTGGTATACTGGCTATGCAACAACATTAGAATGCCTTAGCTGAAAAATCTTTAATACATCCACAATCAATAGCTAACCCTGAAATAATCCAGTGACATTAAATGGCATTGCTTAAATTTATCGGTGGCATTAGACTGAGAGCGGCATTAGTTAAATGTGGCTTCACTTTAGCAGTAGCATTGCTTGACTTGACTGCTGGCATTATACTAACAACAAAAAAAGTGGCAATAAGAGCATGGGAGGCCCATTCAGACAGTGGGCGCACCAGTACAATGTACCTCCACGGACGCAGAGTGGTGAGGGAGGTACGGTTGCCCAGGGCCACAAATATCCAGGCAGCATATGTGGATTACGTCCCTTTTTTGTTCTCTTTAGCCACCTTTTCCCTATGTGAGGACAACAAACCGATCGACCTGGTCATTCTCTATTGCGTTGTCATGCCTTTCTACCCTTCTTCAACATCGAGACACGAGACTCGTTCCTTAGCTACTGATTTCCCCTTTTCAACCTAGATGCGGGTTCGATGCCTACTCTCTTGGACAGTACAGTCTCCCTTCCTTTCCTTATTCAACCCAAACATGGATTAGTCCGCATGAAGTAGGGTTTCCTTTAATAGTGCAAATTATGGTTTTCATCTGTGTGGTCAGCAGAGCAGAGGATAGCAAATTGGGAAGATGGTGGAGTGGAAAAAGATCCACATGCAACGACGTGGCAGATGGGGCAATAGAACAAGGATATGGTTCGAAAAGAGGTAGCATACTGTAACACCCACGATGTGGCTATATCTCCCATGTGTCAAAGCACGACTTAGAGGCATAACCGCATTGTGGTTTTGTCGCAAGAAGGGTCATCTTCACACAATCCCATGTAATGAATAAGAATGGGATAAAGAGTTGGCTTACAATCACCACTTCACACAATGAACATATAATTCATACATCATCCAGAGTACACACATATAGTCCGACTACGGACGAAACCAAAAGAAAAGAAGATAACCCAACTGCTAGATCCCCGATCATCCCAACTGGGCTCCACTACTGATCAACATGAAACGAAACATAGCAACGACCAAGGTCTTCGTTGAGCTCCCATCTGAGCTCGGTTGCATCACCTGCACTGGTTTCATCGGCACCTGCAACTGTTGTGATAGTATCTGGTGAGTCACGAGGACTCAACAATCTCAAAACCCGCGAGATCAAGACTATTTAAGCTTATGGGAAAGGAAGGGGTAAAGTGGTGAGGTTGCAGCAGTGACTAAGCATATATGGTGGCTAACATACGCAAATAAGAGCGAGAAGACAGCAAATGGAACGGTCGTGAAGCTATCAATGATCGAGAAGTGATCCTGAACTCCTACTTACGTCAAACATAACCCAAAACCGTGTTCACTTCCCAGACTCCGCCGAAAAGAGACCATCACGGCTACACACGCGGTTGATGTATTTTAAAGAGGTCAAGTGTCAAGTTATCTACAACCGGACATTAACAAATTCCCATCTGCCTCATAACCGCGGGCACGGCTTTCGAAAGATAATATACCCTGTAGGGGTGTCCCAACTTAGCCCATCACAAGCTCTCATGGTCAACGAAGGATATACCTTCTCCCGGGAAGACCCGATCAGCCTCGGAATCCCGGTTCGCAAGACATTTCGACAATGGTAAAACAAGACCAGCAAAGCCGCCCGATGCGCCGACAAATCCCGATAGGAGCTGCTCATATCTCGTTCTCAGGGCAACACCGGATGAGACTAGCTACGAGTAAAACCAGACTTCGAGTTTCCCCGAGGTGGCCCCACAGGAAGCTCAGTTCGGACCAACACTCGAAGGAGCACTGGCCCGGGGGGGTAAATAAAGATGACCCTTGAGTCTGCAGAACCCAAGGGAAAAAGGCTTAGGTGGCAAATGGTAAAACCAAGGTTGGGCCTTGCTGGAGAAGTTTTATTCAAAGCGAACTGTCAAGGGGGTCCCATAAATCACCCAACCGCGTAAGGAGCGCAAAATCCGGAACATAACACCGGTATGACGGAAACTAGGGCGGCAAGAGTGGAACAAAACACCAGGCATAAGGCCGAGTCTTCCACCCTTTACCAAGAATATAGATGCATTAATTAAATAAGAGATATTATGATATCCCAACATAACCCTGTCCATCATGAAGCAATCTTCAACTTCACCTGCAACTAACAACGCTATAAGATGGGCTGAGCAAAAGTGCTAACACAGCCGAACAACGGTTTGCTAGGAAGGGTGAAAATGTTAGAAGCTGACATGGCAATATGGGAGGCATGGTAAACAAGTGATAGGTAGTGCAGCACAGCTATAGAACGAGGCAACTAGCAAGCAAAGATAGAAGTGATATCGAGGGTAATGGTCATCTTGCCTTAGATCCCGATAGGAAGAAGAACGAGTCCATGAAGAAGACAAACGGTCGTAGTCGAACGAATCCTCACAACTCCGGAACGAAACCGAAGCTAACGAGAGAAGTAAACCGGAAAGAAGCAAACACATAGTAAACAACCATCACATAAACATCGCATGATGCACAATCAAGTATGATGCATGTCTGGTTTAATGAGGCATGGCATGGCAAGGCAAAGTGCAACAAATAATACTACAAGTTAAGTGGAGCTCAATATGCAACGAGTTGCATATTGACGAAACACCACATCAATTATTTAGTTCTCTCTCGTTTAGGTACTCAACAATATTAAATGTTATTAAACATGGCAAGAGGTGGAGCATAAGTAAACTAACTATTTAGGCAAGTTTAAATGAGGCCGGAAACAAGAAACAACAATTCCGATAAATCCCCATATGTCATTTAGCAATTTAATGCAAACACAGTGTTAACCATTTAAATGTTGTTAACATGATGTGGATGACATAATCAAGGTATATACAATTTTTATGAAAATGTTGACATGAGCATGTTATGAAGCATTTGGTCACCATGGCGGAACGAAAAGGGTGCTGATGGGGCCATGTACCTAGGGTAGGGTCACAGACCTGATCTAAGTACCTTGCCCAAGGACACCCTTAGAAGAGAACACCTTCCAGTCGACCAACGAGGGACTCACTCGACTGACTTGAAAGACTCGACCTCGAAGACTCACTCGACCACCAGAAGGTCAATAGGCACTCTGCACTGCAACGGCCTGTAATTAAGTAGACTTTATGATAGTAAAGACACTTTATGTGGGGCGTTACCAGTAATGCCCCAGACTTAACTCACCTTAAACCCTCTCCTACGTGGGCTGGCTGGGGTCCTAGCGCACTCTATATAAGCCACCCTCCTCCACAGGTAGAGGGGTTCGGCACCTTGTGACTCATATACACATAATCCACTCGACCGCCTCTGGGCTCCGAGACGTAGGGCTTTTACTTCTTCCGAGAAGGGCCTGAACTCGTACATATCCTGTGTTTACAACCTCTCCATAGCTAGGACCTTGCCTCTCCATACCTACCCCCCACTCTACTGTCAGGCTTAGAACCACGACAGTTGGCGCCCACCGTGGGGCAGGTGTTTTAGCGATTTTGTGGGGAAGTTGCGATTCTTCCGAGTACTTTCATCATGGTGGCTGCTGGAGTTTTGGTCGAGGGTCGAGAGATCCGCCTCGGCACTCTCACCTTCATCGCCGACGACTCCGCCTGGCTCCAGGAGGCTCCACTCGACGTTGATGCGCTCCCCGTCCGCGGTGCGACGCATTTTCGCGCATGTGTCCGCGGCGTTCTGCTGCGGCAACCGTCGACCCCGTATCGGTCGACTCCTCCATCGTCCACCCTCCCGGTCTCCCGCCAGCGCAAGCGCTCGGGCCGGTCGAGGCTTCAGCGGTGGGTGAGGCACGCGGTGGTTCGCCAGACGGCCACCACTCATGTTGCAGCAATCGAGCCCGATGACTCTCTCTACGGCCTGTTCGATCTGTCGACTGGCTCCGTAGAGACTGCATCCGAGTGCGATAGCAGTGATCTAGCGGCGGAAATCCTGATGGTCGACGGGCCCCGCAGTCCCCCTGGCTTCGCCCATGACGGGGGGGCAGGCGACGGAGGCGACCCCGCACGAGGCCACGAAGAGTACCAGCCCGAGCCACTCGACTCTCTGCAAAGAGAGGAACTTCGCCGCAGGAACGTGGATGCCCTGCTTACACCCATCGCAGGAGAAACCCCCGAGGCTCGCGCCTTGGAGGAGGCACGTTTGGCCAACTTGGCCGAATGCACTCGACTGGAGAATCTTCAGCGAGCACTCGACGAGCGCGCGCGGCAACGAGTTCCCGACAACAGTCGACGTCAACTCTTCCCGCCGACTCAGGTATATCGAACCCCAATCCAGAATTTAGTAGCTGCGACCCGTATAGCAGAGTCTATCCAGCCTTCTCAGTCGGAAGCTGGCAGAGGCTTGATGCAGATCAGGGATTTGCTCCGGGCAGCAGGAGATCAGAATTCGGCCGTGTCGCAGTCGCGCAACAGAATTCACAGTCGATCCGTCGCTGCGAATACGGTTCAGTCGGCTCACAGCCCCAGATCGCCTCCGCGGCGTGAAGGGCGCGAGAATCGGCGAGACCAATATGGTGACCGACTCGACCGAGGTGATAGGCGTCGAGTGCCCAATTCCCCTCCGAGGGGTGGGTCTTACACTCCTCGGCAGCAAGATGACAGGCGTCAGCTCAATGCGGGGCGAAGAGTTCCAGTCGACCCCAGAGAACCAGGCTTCGACGCGCGATCCATTATCGTGCAAGGTTTGGTCGACCGGAACAGAGCCCATCGAGGTGGACTCGACAGAGATGCGCCCACAAGCAGTCGAGTGCATGTTTCTGGTCCTAAATGTTTCAGCAGAGCTATCAGAGCCGCAGTTATCCCTCCCAATTTCAAGTTGGCAACAGGAGTCAGCAAGTTCACTGGTGAGTCTAAGCCTGAAACTTGGCTCGAGGACTACCGAGTGGCAGTTCAGATTGGTGGTGGAAACGACGAGGTGGCCATGAAGCATTTGCCTCTCATGCTGGAAGGTTCTGCCAGGGCATGGTTGACTCAATTACCTCCTAGCAGCATTTACACTTGGGAAGATTTGTCCCGAGTGTTCATCAGAAAGTTTGAAGGAACTTGCAAGCGACCAGCTGGACTGACAGAATTGCAAGTCTGCATGCAGAAGACCAATGAGACTCTCAGAGAGTATATTCAGAGATGGATCACTTTGCACCATACTGTGGAGAATGTGTCTGATCACCAGGCAGTCTGCGCCTTCAAGGATGGCGTCAAGAACAGAGAATTAAGTTTGAAATTTGGTCGAACCGGTGACATGACCTTGAGTCGGATGATGGAGATTGCTACCAAGTACGCCAACGGCGAAGAAGAAGACCGACTCCGAAGCGGCAAGCACAAGCCGAGTCAGTCGGAAAAAGGAAACACCAGTCGGAAACAGAAGCGGAAGGCTGAACCGGCAGCTCCTGGAGAGGCTCTGGCCGTGACTCAAGGAAAGTTTAAAGGGAAACCAGAAGGATTCTGGAACCCTAAGAAGGTGAAGGATAAAGAAGGGAACGACGTGATGGATATGCCGTGTCACATCCACACGAAGAAAGACGAAGAGGGGAATATCATCTACCCGAAGCACACCACTCGCCAATGTCAACTCCTGATCCAGCAGTTTCAGGGAAAACAGTCTAAGGACAAGGAGAAGGAGTCGGACAAGGCCGAAGACAAGGAGGACAGTGAGGAAGGATATCCGCATATCAACTCCACTCTGACGATCTTTGCAGATGTGGAAAGCAAGAGTCGATTGAAAGTCATTAACCGAGAGGTGAACATGGTTGCCCCAGCAAAAGCAAATTATTTGAAATGGTCCCAAATACCCATCACATTCGACCAATCTGATCACCCGACTCATATTGCCACCCCTGGGAGGCAAGCTTTGGTGGTCGATCCAGTTGTCGAAGGCACTCGACTGACAAAAGTGCTGATGGATGGTGGAAACGGGCTGAATTTGTTGTATGCATACACACTGAAAGGAATGGGCATTCCGATGTCCCGACTGAGCACTAGTAACATGAGCTTTCATGGAGTTATACCAGGGAAGAAAGCCGAGTCACTCGGCCAAATAGCTTTGGATGTGGTGTTTGGTGATTCGAAACATTTTCGCAAAGAAAAGTTGACGTTTGAGGTCGTGGATTTTCAGAGTGCATATCATGCCATTTTGGGGAGACCAGCTTACGCACGGTTCATGGCTCGACCATGTTACGTGTACCTCAAATTGAAGATGCCCGGCCCCAAAGGAGTGATCACTGTCACCGGTGATCGGAAAAAGGCAGAAAAGTGCTTTCAGAAGGGCTCAAAGATTGCCGATTCCCAGGTGACAGCGGTCGAGTTCGAGGAATACAAGCAAAATGCAGATCCGAGTGACTTGCTGCGATCCAAGAAACCCGCCACAGAGTCTGCATTTCAGTCGTCCGGTGAGATGAAGCCTGTTCACATTCACCCGACCGACCCCGATGCAGCTCCGACCCGCATCTCCACAACACTCGACCCAAAATAGGAAGAAGCGCTCATCCAGTTCCTCCGTGAGAACTGGGACATTTTTGCATGGAAGCCCGCTGACATGCCAGGTGTTCCCAGGGGACTGGCTGAGCATCGCCTAAGAGTCGACTCATCTGCAAAACCAGTCAAAGAGCATCTTCGGCGGTCCGCCGTCCAGAAGAGAAAAGCCATTGGTGAGGAAGTGGCTCGACTGTTGGCGGCAGGATTTATCCGAGAGATATACCACTCCGAGTGGCTCGCTAATGTCGTCATGGTTCCTAAGAAAGACAAGTCGCTCCGAATGTGCATTGATTTCAAGCACATCAACCGGGCCTTCCCGAAAGATCATTTTCCTCTCCCTCGCATAGATCAAATTGTTGACTCGACCGCGTGATGCGAGAGATTATCTTTTCTAGATGCCTATTCCGGGTACCACCAGATCCGTCTGTACGGACCCGACGAGGTAAAAACATCTTTCATCACTCCATTCGGGTGCTTCTGCTATATCACCATGCCGTTCGGCCTCAAGAATGCCGGAGCCACATTTATGCAAATGATTCAGAAGTGTCTACTCACTCAAATCAGTCGGAATGTGGAAGCATATATGGATGATATCGTTGTCAAGTCACGAAAAGGTTCCGACCTGCTCGCTGATCTCGCCGAAACATTTGCCAACCTCAGAAGGTATGATATCAAGCTCAATCCATCAAAGTGCACATTTGGAGTTCCTGGTGGCAAGTTACTAGGTTTTCTCGTTTCCGAACGGGGAATCGACGCTAATCCAGAGAAGATCGGCACTATTCTCCGAATGAAACGCCCTGTGTGAGTGCACGATGTCCAGAAGCTTACTGGATGCTTAGCCGCATTAAGTCGATTCATCTCACGACTCGGTGAAAAGGCATTGCCTCTTTACCGACTGATGAAGAAGGCAGACAAGTTCGAGTGGACTCCAGAAGCTGATGCAGCGTTTGCCGAGCTAAAAGCTCTGCTCTCCACCCAGCCGGTGCTTGCTGCTCCAATCAGCAAAGAGCCTCTGTTGCTCTATATCGCAGCCACAGGACAAGTCGTCAGTACTGTGCTTACGGTCGAGCGGGAAGAAGAAGGAAAAGCTCTCAAAGTTCAGCGCCCAGTGTATTATTTGTCTGAAGTCTTGACTCCATCCAAGCAGAGATATCCTCATTATCAGAAGCTTGTGTATGGAATATACATGACCACAAAGAAGGTTGCTCATTACTTCTCTGATCATTCCATCACAGTCGTCAGCGACGCTCCACTATCAGAGATTTTGCACAACAGAGATGCAACTGGTCGAGTGGCCAAATGGGCGACTGAACTTCTTCCCCTTGATATCAAGTTTGAGGCAAAGAAAGCCATTAAGTCCCAGGCAATAGCAGATTTCCTCGCCGAGTGGATTGAACAGCAGCAGCCGACTGAAGTTCACTCGGAGCATTGGACCATTTTCTTTGATGGCTCTAAGATGTTGAATGGTTCCGGTGCTGGGGTTGTCCTGGTTTCCCCCAGAGGAGATAAGCTCAGATATGTGCTCCAGATTCACTTTGATTCCTCCAACAATGAGGCAGAATATGAGGCCCTCTTATATGGGTTGCGCATGGCCATTTCACTCGGCGTCCGTCGCCTGATGGTCTATGGCGACTCGGATTTAGTGGTCAATCAAGTGATGAAGGAGTGGGACGTGAGAAGCCCAGCCATGACTGGATACTGCAGTGCAGTGAGGAAGCTGGAAAAGAAGTTCGAGGGGTTGGAGCTCCATCATATACCCCGACTGAAAAATCAAGCAGCTGATGATCTAGCAAAGATAGGTTCCAAGAGGGAAGCCATTCCGAGTGGTGTGTTCTTGGAGCATATACACACTCCGTCAGTCAAAGAAGATCCTTTCACCGAAGAAGCTCCACAGCCCAAGAGTGCCACAGATCCGACTGAGGTTGAAGTCCCAGCGGTGGTCGACTTGATCATGGAGGTCTTGGTGGTCATTCCCGACTGGACAGTTCCATATATCACGTATATCCTGAGAAAAGAGCTTCCGGAGGATGAGGGAGAGGCTCGACAGATCGTCCGTCGATCTAAGGCCTTTACCGTAATCAAAGGACAATTATACAGAGAAAGCGCGACTGGAGTTGGTCAGAAGTGCATAACACCAGAAGAAGGTCGACTCATCCTCAATGATATCCACTCGGGGACCTGTGGTCATCATGCGTCCTCTCGGACCATCGTGGCCAAAGCATACCGAGCCGGATTTTACTGGCCAAAGGCGAACGAGATGGCAAAGGAGATAGTGGATAAGTGCGAGGGATGTCAGTTCTACTCGAATATGTCGCACAAGCCTGCATCAGCTCTGAAGACCATCCCACTCGTCTGGCCTTTCGCGGTATGGGGGTTGGACATGGTCGGTCCTTTTAGAACAGGGCGAAGTGGCTTCACGCATGTACTGGTGGCAGTCGACAAGTTCACCAAGTGGATTGAGGCTAAACCAATCAAGAACCTTGACGCCGGTACTGCTGTTAGCTTCATCAGGGAACTAATATTCAGATATGGAGTCCTGCACAGCATCATTACAGATAATGGGTCGAACTTCGACTCGGAGGAATTCAGAGATTTCTGTAACTCTCAAGGCACACGGGTCGACTACGCTTCAGTCGCCCATCCGCAGTCGAATGGACAAGCAGAGCGAGCCAATGGCCTGATTCTCAAGGGATTAAAACCCCGACTAATGCGTGATCTCAAGCATGCAGCTGGAGCTTGGGTCGACGAACTTCCCTCAGTGCTTTGGGGACTGCGGACCACACCTAATCGGTCGACCGGAAGAATTCCATTCTTCTTGGTCTACGGAGCTGAAGCAGTCTTGCCGAGTGATCTTCTCCACAATGCTCCTCGAGTTGAAATCTACAACGAAGCAGAGGCTGAACAAGCGCGGCAGGACGCAGTCGACCTTTTAGAGGAAGAAAGGGAGATGGCTCTGATCCGGTCGACCATCTACCAACAAGATTTGCGTCGTTTTCATGCCAGAAATGTGAGAGGTCGAGCCTTCCAGGAAGGAGATTTGGTTCTCCGAGTGGATCAGCACAAACCACACAAGCTTGCTCCTTCTTGGGAAGGTCCCTTCATCATCACCAAGGTTCTCCACAACGGGGCGTACCGTCTTTACAACGTCGAGCATAATATCGACGAGCCCCGAGCTTGGAACGCGGAACTATTACGCCCATTTTACACTTAAGGTTTATCACTCGGATGAGTTGCAATAAAGTACTTCTGTAGTTCATGGACCTCAAAATAATAGTGTCATAGTTCCTCCATAATTTTTGTCACTTTTTATTTTTGTCCAATAAAATTCCCCCTCAGTGGGTGACTTAGCCGCGAATCCGTTTCGCCTAAGTTTGTAAAAATCCTACCGAGTGGTGAGCCAGACTCCCACTCGGAGGCTTAGCTGCGAATCCGTTTCGCCTAAGTTATTGAAATCCTACCGAGTGGTAAGCCAGACTTCCACTCGGAGGCTTAGCTGCGAATCCGTTTCACCTAAGTTATCGAAATCCTACCGAGTGGTAAGCCAGACTTCCACTCGGAGGTTTAGCTGCAGCCCTGTGCTCGCCTAAGTTTTAAAAATCCTACCGAGTGAAGAGCAAACCTCTCACTCGGGGGCTTAGCTGCAGTCCAAGAACTCGCCTAAGTTATCGAAATCCTACCGAGTGAAGAGCAAATCTCTCACTCGGGGGCTT
>NC_041393.1:204680689-204706919 GCF_002162155.2 Triticum dicoccoides
CTACCGAGTGAAGAGCAAACCTCTCACTCGGGGGCTTAGCTTCAGTCCAAGAACTCGCCTAAGTTATAAAAATCCTACCGAGTGAAGAGCAAACCTCTCACTCGGAGGCTTAGCTGCAGTCCAAGCACTCGCCTAAGTTATAAAAATCCTACCGAGTGAAGAGCAAACCTCTCACTCGGAGGCTTAGCTGCAGTCCAAGCACTCGCCTAAGTTATAAAAATCCTACCAAGTGAAGAGCAAACCTCTCACTCGGGGGCTTAGCTGCAGCCCTGTGCTCGCCTAAGTTATCGAAATCCTACCGAGTGAAGAGCAAACCTCTCACTCGGAGGCTTAGCTGCAGCCCAGTGCTCGCCTAAGATATAAAAATCCTACCGAGTGGTAAGCCGGACTTCCACTCGGAGGCTTAGCTGCAGTCCAAGTACTCGCCTAAGTTATCAAAATCCTACCGAGTGAAGAGCAAACCTCTCACTCGGAGGCTTAGCTGCAGCCCAGTGCTCGCCTAAGTTATAAAAATCCTACCGAGTGGTAAGCCGGACTTCCACTCGGAGGCTTAGCCGCAGCCCAGTGCTCGCCTAAGTGGACCAAGGAATAAGTCGAGTGCAGTAAAGGCGCCCTGCTTTGAACCTGCAAAAGACATTTCGAGCCAAAAGCAATCATATTCAAGCACCAAATTCAAGTTCGAATCGATATCTAAAGGAACCGAAAGTGCTCAGGCGTTAAGCCCGTTAAGGTTTATCGGTTACAATTCCACTCGGCATACCGAGGCAAATTTAAAGCGTCGAGCTAGAAGAAGTTTTTTACTCCTCCTGTGGAGGGCTGGAAGGTGCAACAAATTCATCAAGATCAATTCCGTCTGCGATCCGAGTGGCAGCCGCAAGGAAAGTTTCCATAAAGGACCTGAAGTCGTGTTTCTTGGTGTTGGCCACCCGGAGGGCCGCCAGCTTCTCTTCTCGCGCATCTTTGCAGTGGACTCGGGCCAGACACAGAGCAACATCTGCACCGCACCGAGCCGAGGACTTTTTCCATTCCTGCACTCGACCAGGGATCGTGTTCAAGCGAGCCATCAGCGACTCAAGGTCATTCTGAAGTGTCTCCCCGGGCCAGAGCGTCGAGTCGATGCGAGATGTGGCGACCTTCAGCCTTGCGAGATAGTCCACGGCAGCTGCAACACGGGACTCCAGTCGGAAAACATCCATGGCAACTTCGTCGTTCACCGGAGAATTGACGGGGTCGAGGTTTGGCTCCAGCCGGCTAGTTTCTTCTTCAAAGTTTTGGCAAAATTCTGCAAGGACGATCACTGAGTCAAGGGAATGGTCGAATGGAAAAACCACGATTGGAAATGATTGTCGAGCATAGAGGTTTACCTTCAAGCATAAGAAACAGCTTCTTGGCGAGACCACTAAGGAAGGCCTCCAGGTCATTTTTCTTCCCAATCAACTTACTGACTTGGTCGGTCAGGGCAGCTTTATCAGTTTTCAGTCGACTGACCTCCTTGTTGGCGATCCCAAGAGTAGCTTTCAGATTGGTATTATCTTGTTCAAGCTTGGTGACTGAAGCTAACTTCTCGTCAGCAAGCTTGATCTTCTCAGCTAGTTCAAGGTCTTTCTTCTGTTGGGCCTCTCTTACCTTACCTGCAAGTTACAGCAAGATCAGATTTTGAAACAAACAAGGGGAACAGTAGTCGTCAGGGTCTCACCAAACATACCTTCGGTCTCCTCCTTTGCCTTCGTCAGCTTCTCCTGGACCAGCTTCAAGTTCAGCTCGAGTTGAGTGTGCTTGTTTTCCAGCTCAGAGTAGCGAGCCACAAGATCACAGGAGTTCTACAAAGAACCAATCGACTAGATGTCAAAAATAATTCACTTCCGAGTGAAAAAGGGAAAAATCACACGTTTCTAAGACTACAGCCGAATACAAGCATTCGACCGTAGTCTCGGGGACTACACCCAGTGGGTGCACTCAGCGTGCCCCCACTAATCCTATTGAAGATAGAGTCGACCAGTCGACCTCAAAAAAAGAGAGATGTATTCTTTAAGACTGTAATCGACTGCAAGCAGTCGACCACAGTCTCGGGGACTACACCCAGTGGGTGCACTCAGCGTGCCCCCACCGGTTTGTGAAATCCAGTCGACATAGTCGAATGACGGAAAGATTGAAATTATAAAGCCTAAGGCCGACTGCCCGCAGTCGACCTTAGCCTCGGGGACTACACCCAGTGGGTGCACTCAGCGTGCCCCCACTAATCCTATTGAAGACAGACTCGACCAGTCGACCGGATTGCGAAATCCAGTCGACTTGGTCGAATGACAGAAAGACTGAAATTATAAAGTCTAAGGCCGACTGCCAGCAGTCGGCCTTAGCCTGGGGGACTACACCCAGCGGGTGCACTCAGCGTGCCCCCGCTAACACGGAGTTTAAATCGACACACCCAGTGGGTGACTACTATAAATTCTGGAAAGGAAAAGTTTTTGGTAGCGTATCCTAACAGAACAAATGGTGGTCGGCTGACCTGAACATTGCGTTGGAGGGCGGAACTGGCGTCGTAAGCTGCCTGGCTCGCATCCCGGATGCTCTTCAATTGCTCCATCATGATTCCTGCTTGGCGTATCGCCTCCTTCGCCGCGCTAGCTTGGTCCTCTGGGACGTGGTGCGTCGTGAAGAGGGAGGGCTGCGGGGCACTCGTCAGTGGATCTGCGAACGACACGGTGTGTCGAGTGGTGTTCTCTTCCTCCGCAATCAGAGTCTCAGGCGCCGTCACATCTTGGGGCACCTTGCTGGCGGACGCTTTCCTACTCTTTCTGCGCTTCAGCGGTTCCTCATCCTCATCATCATCAGGGAGAGTGATAACAACATTGGGTGGAGCTACAGAGAAGAATCAGGATTAGAGATCATGAGTCAGTCGACTAAAAACGGCGTTAAGAATATAGTACCTGGTTTTGAGGTTGCTGCGTCCTCCATCTCTTGGTCATCAGCCCGGGCTGAGGTCTCAGAAGTAGCAGCACTGCAACTCCAAAGAATCAGTCGACTAACTTCAGCGTCAACCGGAGACAAAGTTCACACAAAATAAGAAGACTTAAGCAGCATGATTACCCTAATATGGTGGGGATGGACACCTTCATCTTCGGCAGGAGCTTGGTCGCCTTTGACGGAGCTGCCCTGGGCTGCTTCGGCGCCTTTTCAGTCGGCGCCGGAGAGGTGGTCCGAGTGCGCTTGGTCGACTGAGCAGCGGTCGCAACTCCCTTGCCACGTTCAGTCGAAGGGTCGTGGACAAGCTTCGACCGGCTCTCTGAGCGCGGTGGTACGACCTCCTCCTCCTCTTCTTCCTCCTCTTCACCGTCATCTTCATCACCGTCATCATCATCATCGTCATCATCATCTTCAGCAACGTCCGAGTCCCATTCCTCCTCCTCCTGGCTCTCGCCCCCACTCGCCTCACCCTCCTCAGTCGGGGCTTGTGCTCCATTGGGCATCGAGTACAGCTCGGTGAGGGCCTAGTAGACACCAAGACAAGGATCAATCGACCAATTGGCAGAATAAACAGAAATGAATATGACAAGAACACAGTGGAGAGCAGAGCAGACATACCTTGTTTGGATCACTGTTGTGGTCGAGTGGAGGAATCCTTCTGGCTCCGCGTGGGTTATCCTTGTTTCCGGTAACGGCGGCCATCCATCTTTCCAGAGTGACATCGTCGACTGCTTCTGGATGGACTCGAGTCTCGTCTGCAGTCCCACAGTACAACCACATGCAGTGGCTCCGGAACTGAAGGGGCTGGATACGACGCCTAAGGAAGACCTCCAAGAGATCCATGCCCGTCACTCCCTCCCGAACCAACTGCACCACGCGCTCCATCAACATCTTCACATCAGCCTTCTCCTCCGGAATCAACTTCAGAGAGGAGGGCTTGTTCACTCGGTCCATGGTAAACTGAGGGAGTCCACTCGACTGCCCCGGCGTCGACTGGTCCTGGCAATAGAACCAGGTCGACTGCCAGCCTCTGACTGACTCAGGAAAAGTCATGGGCGGGAAGGTGCTCTTATTCCTCACCTGGATCCCCAGGCCCCCACACATTTGGACGACTCAGGTTCTTTCGTCGCCTGGGCTCGCCTTCTTCACGGTCTGAGAGCGACACGTGAATATATGCTTGAACAAGCCCCAGTGCGGTCGACAGCCCAGGAAACCCTCACACATGGACACGAACGCGGCAAGATAGGCGATAGAATTTGGGGTAAAGTGGTGGAGCTGCGCTCCAAAGAAGTTCAAGAAACCACGGAAGAAAATACTCGGTGGCAAAGAAAATCCACGATCAACATGGGTGGCCAAGAGCACGCACTCACCCTCTTCTAGCTGGGGTTGCCACTCCTTCCCCGGGAGTCTCGCAGCTCCATGGGAGATCAAGCCCTTGTTGGCCATGTCGAGGAGGTCTTTCTCTGTGATGGTCGACTGGATCCAATCTCCTTGGACCCAGCCCTTCGGCAGGCAGGATCTGGACGAAGACCCGCCGCGGCTGGTGGATCTCCCCTTCGCCTTCTCCGTCGCCGACGCCTTCTTCGCGCGTTCCAGCGCCGCCGTCTTCTCCTTGGCCATGGTTGCCGGTGAGACGCGCGAGGGAAAGTTGTGCGGAGGCGAGAGCGAGCGCGCTGGACGGAGACGAAGGGAGCAGGGAGAGAGAGAATGCTGAGGCACAGTACAAAAAAGCCTCGCCGGGCGCATTTATAAGGTCCCTTCCGAGTGGATGACAGGTGGGCCCGGTCGATCTAATCATATCCAGGAACAGTTATGCAGGCGGGATACGTGGCAAAGAAAGCGGCGCGGAGATCGAGGCGTCTATGTCCCGTCCCATCCGAACGCCGCGGTCCGCTCCACTTCGCGCACGTCCCCAAATTTCGCATTCCGCGGAATCCGCGAACGGCAGATCGGTCTGTCAGACGCGGGGTTTCCTGCGATCCGTCGCTCGGAGATCGTCGAAGCCCGAAAGATCACTCGACAAAAGAAGAGAATGGATCAAGTCGACTGAAGATAAGTTGCTCACTATCGACGAAGAGATTCTTTGGTCCAGAACAACGCACGACCAGTGTGCAAAGGTTAATCGGAAACAACATCAACTCCTTCCTCACTCGAAGCCTCAATCCATTCGGGGGCTAATGATGGGGTCATGTACCTAGGGTAGGGTCACAGACCTGATCTAAGTACCTTGCCCAAGGACACCCTTAGAAGAGAACACCTTCCAGTCGACCAACGAGGGACTCACTCGACTCACTTGAAAGACTCGACCTCGAAGACTCACTCGACCACCAGAAGGTCAACAGGCACTCTGCACTGCAACGGCCTGTAATTAAGTAGACTTTATGATAGTAAAGACACTTTATGTGGGGCGTTACCAGTAACGCCCCAGACTTAACTCACCTTAAACCCTCTCCTACGTGGGCTGGCTGGGGTCCTGGCGCACTCTATATAAGCCACCCTCCTCCACAGGTAGAGGGGTTCGGCACCTTGTGACTCATATACACATAATCCACTCGACCGCCTCTGGGCTCCAAGACGTAGAGCTTTTACTTCTTCCGAGAAGGGCCTGAACTCGTACATCTCCTGTGTTTACAACCTCTCCATAGCTAGGACCTTGCCTCTCCATACCTACCCCCCACTCTACTGTCAGGCTTAGAACCACGACAGGTGCCACGGCGGCGAAATAAAAATGGTGCCACGGCAACATATCCGAAAATGATGCCACAACAACATATCGGTTCCGGTAGCTCACGGACATACCGGTGCAAAAGGAGGCGTGCGGATGTGCGCAACATGCTAGAGATGGTGGGGTGCTCCCGACTACCGGGTTCCCACGGAACGGCGGCATGGCAAATGAGGAACGTGCAAAGACCTCTCTCGGACATGGTGCAAACACGGGCATCTCATACAACACACAAGCATTCGTTCACAGGCGGTCGTCATCTCGGCATTATACCTTTGAAGCGTGCATTTCGGAGCGGTTCGGGTTCGGTACGATGTAGAGGAAGTAGTCGTTCACGGGTCGTCGTGGGAAGTAGTTGTTCACGTGTCAACGGTAGTGGAAGTAGTCGTACACGTTCGTATCGAAGAGGTACTTGATGACTCCAAGCCCTTCGCGGTCGACGGTAGTCGTACACGGGTCTTCGTGATGGCAGGCGTACACACGTTGTAGTCGAACTTGACATCCACGAGGTCGACGGTAGTGGTCCTTGTCGCAAGCCACGCAAAGGGCGCTCGTTCGGGCATCGGTCTTGACGAAGGTGACCTTGGTGCAAGCGATTCAAATCTATAGACGACTTGGTGAAAATCTCATGGCCTCAGGTCGGTGTGGCACTTGGAGCTCGTTGTGCGGGGCTGGGAATTGACCTGAGCAGCTCGGTGGACATGAAGGCAGTGACAGGCGTCAACGGCACAACAATAGTATGAGAGGCGGAGCAGCGGCAGGAGGGAGCACAAAATTGCGAGAAGGAGGCCGAGAAGGTAGCGCTCGGCAGCTTGATGGAGTGGAGCTCGGCATTGTCCGAAACCAGAAGGACACGAGGCAAACGGGGCAGGAGCGCGACAGCGTCATCTCGCAGAGCAGTGTCGGCCTCCTGCTGGTCAACAGAGGGAGAGGGTGAGGACACTAGAGAAAATAGAGAAGGGAAACAAGAGGAGAGGGCGGCGCTGTGACCTCCTAGTCGCCGACGATGTCGTCAGGCAAGCGGTAGGGGCCTTGGGCGTGGATGCAGCCGCTTGGGGTCGGCGAATGGAGGCGGGCGACGGAGGAGCTACCGAGGGACGAGGGGGCCGGGATGGACAGGACCGGGCACGGGGCTTCAAGGCGAGGAGGAGGCGCGGGAACACCGGTTCCATCCCGGAACGAGGCGGGGCGAGCTGGGCGAAGGCGAACCATGGAGGCCGGCGGCGCCATGGCCATGCGGGCAGGCGAGCTCGCGGAGGAGGCGCTCGGGCGCGGGGTAGAGCGAGGGTGTGTGTGTGTGGCGGCGGAGTAGGAGGACGAGGGAGCGAGGGGATGGAGATGCGTGGGGGCTGGGATCGGGCTAGGGTTAGGAGGGTTAGGTGGGCCGGCTTGGTTAGATGGGCTGGCCTGGTCTAGCTGGTTAGGTAGTGGGCTGCGGCTGGGCCAGTCCGGTGGGGAGGAAAATGGCCAGGGGCCTGATTGGCTTTAAAAGGAAAAGAAAGGGGTTATTTCCTTTTATATAAAAAAGGGAAGTGTAGATATATTTATTTGGTAAGGCAAATAAATACAAGTTGAGCTCAAAACTGACATGGATCTACTTTGACATATTTCAAAGCATGACAACTTGAACCGGAGCAAATTGGAGAAAGATCAAGGTTAGAATATTCAGAAACGAGAGTGGTTTTAAATGCCAGTTTGTTTGGGATGATTCCATACGAATGGAATATTTATTGTAGCTCCCTAAAAATATTGAGAGGCTTTAATATGTTATGAAGAGAAATCACAAGTGAATTCCCTTGATTTAAATAGATCAAAAGATCTATGCAATTTATTTAGTTGAGGTTTTAAAAATTAAATGCCAGCTGGCATGATGACATGATGCAATGCAATTGAAACACACGGCGAAACTCGGAATAACTGGAAGTCTTCTCGAGCGTCGGTCTCGGGGCGTCACAACACTCCACCACTACAAGAGGATCTCGTCCCGAGATCTAGGATGGCACCGGAGGGAAGCGGAAGAGGAAGAGAAGAGGTAAAACTAAGTTGCTTCTTTGACAAAAGAGCGAAACCACGAACCTTTAGAGGTTGAAAAGTTCAAAGAAAGAACACAACGGACTTGAACACAATTGAGAGAACTGCGGTAGAAAAATAGTAACAAGGAACACCATTTGAACCTTGGATGTTGCAAAGCTATGAATGACGAGTACAATGGACAAGAAGGAATTGGAACCACTCTGGTTGAAACAAGATAAACAAGGAACAAGGACGATGAAATTCGGACAGCACTCCGGTTGAAAGGAGATGCAAGACTTGATAAGATGAAAAGAACTTGAAGAGATGACACAACACTTCGGTTAAATGGATAAGCACGAAAAGGACACGATCCTCAATACGAGAAGATGAGTGAAGAGAGCAACATCACAATGCCTTCGAAAGAAAGAATAGAAGATAGATCATTGGAATAACTAAATGGAGAAGGAAATGCCAACTTCTACCACAAATGAGCTTGGAAAGCACCCTTCCAAGAAGTTTATAACGGAGTTGTTGGAAACCAACAACGAAATGAATAAGCTTGTAGTGGGATTATGGAAAACATCTCAAAATTATGAGGTGACAACCGGCCACTAATGGAAACAATTGCTAGCTTGAGATCAACGAAGAGATGAAAACTGCTTTCGCCGAGAGGATAGGAGAAAACTTGGATCATTGATAAGCACCACAATAGCAACATTCCTTAGGGAAGGCTTTAGGTGAAATCTATACCAAGATAACTCCAACGAAGAGATTGATGGATTTAAAATACCTCGTTCTTGACAACATATGAATCATGAAACATGAAGGAAAATTGTCAAGAGTGACATAACACCATCTCAAAAGACAAGGTAGGAAGAATTGCACTTCGGATGCAAGATGACGAATGCTTGAACTCCACAAAACAAAAGATGTGTTGAGCACCATGTTTATTTTAGAGTATAGCTTGGTGGGTCTTAACTCCGAGAGAAATCTTGAAGAACAATTGAAGGATGAAAGGAATCCTTGACGAACCATCATGTAGAGCCTCCATGAAGAACTCCGGTAATAAAAGGATGATAGAAAGAAATAGAAGTTGAAAACACAAGGTGAAGCCTTGCGATGATTTAGAAGGAGCTTCGTGATGATATAACCAAGAGAACTTGGAACTCCAGAAAGAAAACATGAACATCTTAGAACCGAGAATTACTTCATCATAAACAATCTCCGGAAGAAAAGAATTGAATCACCTCGAGGAAATAGGAATAAGATTTATTGTATGCTTATCCTTCATCAAATTAAATTGATGACAAGCAATGGATTTGGCATACTACTTATTCTCGTAGAAAGGATTGAAGAGAGATATAGCGCCAACTTGGGAAGCTATTGATGGAACCACCGGTGGGATTTGGAAACAACGAATGAATTGATATGATAACGAAGGAAGTGAAATCTTGAACGAACCACCGTAAGAATTGAAAATGAAAGTAGCAAAGGCACAAATCACCGAGAAGAATTGGAAAACGAACGAAGATACTTGAGGGGATTTAGATACATGAGAACGAAGGGATCATGAACTGATTAGAAAATACTTGAGCGATGCACCGGTAAGACGAATGAATGATTCTGAGAGGATGTGCTCCGGAGAATCAAACTGTAAAGGCTCCTGAATTGCTCTGGATGGGTGAAAAGAATTCTCAGAATCGAAAACAATTATGAGAGGATAAGAGCATTGACGAAAAAGAATGGAGAGACTTCCCATCAACAAAATGGATACCCGATTAAGAAATCTGAGTCCTTGAAGTTAAGGGTGGGAGGGTGGGGAAAACAAAGACAACTTGGGATGAACGAAACAAACACCATTGAGAAAACTTAGAAATGATCTTGCGGATGGGGAGAATGATGGGGTCATCTCGAAGAGAAGCACACCGGTTGGAAAAGAATTAACATGGCAATCTCGATGATCAAGGATTAGAATTCACATAGCAATATGAGAACACCGTTTAGGAAAGGTATGGATTCAACATTTGACTTCGAAGCAACTCGAATACCACATATAAAACAAAACAAAGGATTTGGCTTGCAGAATAAGCCAGAACAAACATATGATAGAGATTTCGTTCGAAGTTTTCGTGGTGGGGCCCACACGGGCTCGAGTGTACAGCACCATCATGTACAAGGCAGTGCACATGACATACGAAGTGTCCCCGAACCAGCATAGCCAAGGGTTCTTTAAGACACAACGAGACCACTATAAAATTGACCGTGGAAAGGCGGACCACTAGACGTCGAACCCCAATCTCATATCATGCATCTGTCGAAAAGATATTCTAGGAGCTACTTGAATTCCCACCTATAAAACTCCCGAAACTTTCTGGTTATGCAATCTGGTGTTGGGGATACAGGGGAAGCAATATATATCTCACTCAAAACTAACAATACCTACATCCAAGCTGTATCCATCCGTCAACACATAACCAAGAAACCTTCGGAAATTGTGTACCTCAACCTTCGAAAAGCATCCGTTATACGAGCTATGGCAATACTCCCGAACTCCCGCCCCAGTATTGGGTGGCATCGAGGTTATCTCACCAACAACTACATAAAAGAGATTTTCGATGTCGGCAAAACTCAGGTATTCTAGAACTGCAGTGATAAAATTGTGACGACAACACCTCGGAGCTCAACTCCCCGGGTCAATGCCACATAAAAGACAGGAGGCACCAAGAACAATGTTCTTGTCACAAAACCATCGGAACGATTCCAAGATACCCACGTGATGCTAAAAATTTTTTTAGTGAAATTTGAGGAGAGGAAAGTCAAAACATCTACGTCAGGAGACCTCACCAGAGTGACGAAGGGACTGAGGAGTAAAAAGAATCCTACTCTCCGATATATATAATCCTAAGACTCAAAACATTTTTTTTCTAGACTCAACAACACCAGCAAACAATCAAGCAGGGGGCTCCTAAGTCGGGGATGGCTCTGATTACCAACTTGTAACACCCACGATGCGGCTATATCTCCCACGTGTCGAAGCACGACTTAGAGGCATAACCGCATTGTGGTTTTGTCGCAAGAAGGGTCATCTTCACACAATCCCATGTAATGAATAAGAATGGGATAAAGAGTTGGCTTACAATTGCCACTTCACACAATGAACATATAATTCATACATCATTCAGAGTACACACATATAATCCGACTACGGACGAAACCAAAAGAAAAGAAGATAACCCAACTGCTAGATCCCCGATCGTCCCAACTGGGCTCCACTACTGATCAACATGAAACTAAACATAGCAACGACCAAGGTCTTCGTTGAGCTCCCATCTGAGCTTGGTTGCATCACCTGCACTGGTTTCATCGGCACCTGCAACTATTATGATAGTATCTGGTGAGTCACGAGGACTCAGCAATCTCAAAACCCGCGAGATCAAGACTATTTAAGCTTATGGGAAAGGAAGGGGTAAAGTGGTGAGGTTGCAGCAGTGACTAAGCATATATGGTGGCTAACATACGCAAATAAGAGCGAGAAGAGAGCAAATGGAACGGTCGTGAAGCTAGCAATGATCAAGAAGTGATCCTGAACTCCTACTTACGTCAAACATAACCCAAAACCGTGTTCACTTCCCGGACTCCGTCGAAAAGAGACCATCACGGCTACACACGCGGTTGATGTATTTTAAAGAGGTCAAGTGTCAAGTTATCTACAACCGGACATTAACAAATTCCCATCTGCCTCATAACTGCGGGCACGGCTTTCGAAAGATAATATACCCTGCAGGGGTGTCCCAACTTAGCCCATCACAAGCTCTCACGGTCAATGAAGGATATACCTTCTCCCGGGAAGACCCGATCAGCCTCGAAATCCCGGTTCGCAAGACATTTCGACAATGGTAAAACAAGACCAGCAAAGCCACCCGATGCGCCGACAAATCCCGATAGGAGCTGCACATATCTCGTTCTTAGGGCAACACCGGATGAGACTAGCTACGAGTAAAACCAGACTTCGAGTTTCCCCGAGGTGGCCCCGCAGGCAGCTCAGTTTGGACCAACACTTGAAGGAGCACTGGCCCCGAGGGGGGGGGTAAATAAAGATGACCCTTGAGTCTGCAGAACCCAAGGGAAAACGGCTTAGGTGGCAAATGGTAAAACCAAGGTTGGGCCTTGCTGGAGGAGTTTTATTCAAAGCGAACTGTCAAGGGGGTCCCTTAAATCACCCAACCGCATAAGGAACGCAAAATCCGGGAACATAACACCGGTATGACGGAAACTAGGGCGGCAAGAGTGGAACAAAACACCAGACATAAGGCCGAGTCTTCCACCGTTTACCAAGTATATAGATGCATTAATTAAATAAGAGATATTGTGATATCCCAACATAACCCTGTCCATCATGAAGCAATCTTGAACTTCACCTGCAACTAACAATGCTATAAGATGGGCTGAGCAAAAGCGGTAACATAGCCGAACAACGGTTTGCTAGGAAGGGTGAAAAGGTTAGAAGCTGACATGGCAATATGGGAGGCATGGTAAACAAGTGATAGGTAGCGCATCACAGTGATAGAACGAGGCAACTAGCAAGCAAAGATAGAAGTGATATCGAGGGTAATGGTCATCTTGCCTGAGATCCCGATAGGAAGAAGAACGAGTCCATGAAGAAGACAAACGGACGTAGTCGAACGAATCCTCACAACTCCGGAACGAAACTGAAGCTAACGAGAGAAGCAAACCGGAAAGAAGCAAATGACATAGTAAACAACCATCACATAAACATGGCATGATGCACAATCAAGTATGATGCATGTCTGGTTTAATGAGGCATGGCATGGCAAGGCAAAGTGCAACAAACAATACTACAAGTTAAGTGGAGCTCAATATGCAACGAGTTGCATATTGACGAAACACCACATCAATTATTTAGTTCTCTCTCGTTTAGGTACTCAACAATATTAAATGTTATTAAACATGGCAAGAGGTGGAGCATAAGTAAGCTAACTATTTAGGCAAGTTTAAATGAGGCCGGAAACAAGAAACAACAATTCCGGTAAATCCCCATATGTCATTTAGCAATTTAATGCAAACACAGTGTTAACCATTTAAATGTTGTTAACATGATGTGGATGACATAACCAAGGTATATACAATTTTTATGAAAATGTTGACATGAGCATGTTATGAAGCATTTGGTCACCATGGCGGAACGAAAAGGGTGCCACGGCGGCGAAACAAAAATGGTGCCACGGCAACATATCCGAAAATGATGCCACAACAACATATCGGTTCCGGTAGCTCACGGACATACCGGTGCAAAAGGAGGCGTGCGGATGTGCGCAACATGCTAGAGATGGTGGGGTGCTCCCGACTACCGGGTTCCCACGGGACGGCGGCATGGCAAACGAGGAACGTCCAAAGACCTCTCTCGGACATGGTGCAAACACGGGCATCTCATACAACACACAAGCATTCGTTCACGGGTGGTCGTCATCTCGGGATTATACCTTTGAAGCGTGCATTTCGGAGTGGTTCGGGTTCGGTACGATGTAGAGGAAGTAGTCGTTCACGGGTCGTCGTGGGAAGTAGTTGTTCACGTGTCGACGGTAGTGGAAGTAGTCGTACACGTTCGTATCGAAGAGGTACTTGATGACTCCAAGCCCTTCGCGGTCGACGGTAGTCGTATACGGGTCTTCGTGATGGTAGGCGTACACACGTTATAGTCGAACTTGACATCCACGAGGTCGACGGTAGTGGTCCTTGTCGCAAGCCACGCAAAGGGCGCTCGTTCGGGCATCGGTCTTGACGAAGGTGACCCTGGTGCAAGCGATTCAAATCTATAGATTACTTGGTGAAAATCCCATGTCCTCAGGTCGGTGTGGCACTTGGAGCTCGTTGTGCGGGGCTGGGAGTCGACCTGAGCAGCTCGGTGGACATGAAGGCAGCGGCATGTGTCAACGGCTCAGCAATAGTAGGAGAGGCGGAGCAGCGGCAGGAGGGAGCACGAAACTGCGAGAAGGAGGCCGAGAAGGTAGCCCTCGACAGCTTGATGGAGCGGAGCTCGGCGTTGTCCGGAACCAGAAGGACACGAGGCGAACGGGGCAGGAGCACGACAGCATCATCTCGCAGAGCAGCGTCGGCCTCCTGCTGGTCAACAGAGGGAGAGGGTGAGGACACCAGAGAAAACAGAGAAGGGAAACAAGAGGATAGGGCGGCGCTGTGACCTGCTGGTCGCCGACGACGTCGTCAGGCAAGCGGTAGGGGCCTCGGGCGTGGATGCAGCCGCTTGGGGTCGGCGAATGGAGGCGGGCGACGGAGGAGCTACCGAGGGACAAGGGGGACGGGATGGACGGGACCGGGCACGGGGCTTCAAGGTGAGGAGGAGGCGCAGGAACACCGGTTCCATCCGGGAACGAGGCGGGACGCGCTGGGCGAAGGCGAACCATGGAGGCCGGCGGCGCCATGGCCGTGCGGGCAGGCGAGCTCGCGGAGGAGGCGCTCGGGCGCGGGGTAGAGCGAGGGCGTGTGTGTGTGGCGGCGGAGTAGGAGGACGAGGGAGCGAGGGGATGGAGATGCGTGGGGGCTGGGATCGGGCTAGGGTTAGGAGGGTTAGGTGGGCCGGCTTGGTTAGATGGGCTGGCCTGGTCTAGCTGGTTAGGTAGTGGGCTGCGGCTGGGCCAGTCCGGTGGGGAGGAAAATGGCCAGGGGCCTGATTGGCTTTAAAAGGAAAAGAAAGGGGTTATTTCCTTTTATATAAAAAATTGAAGTGTAGATATATTTATTTGGTAAGGCAAATAAATACAAGTTGAGCTCAAAACTGACATGGATCTACTTTGACATATTTCAAAGCATGACAACTTGAACCGGAGCAAATTGGAGAGAGATCAAGGTTAGAATATTCGGAAACGAGAGTGGTTTTAAATGCCAGTTTATTTGGGATGATTCCATACGAATGGAATATTTATTGTAGCTCCCTAAAAATATTGAGAGGCTTTAATATGTTATAAAGAGAAATCACAAGTGAATTCCCTCGATTTAAATAGATCAAAAGATCTATGCAGTTTATTTAGTGGAGGTTTTAAAAATTAAATGACATGCTGGCATGATGACATGATGCAATGCAATTGAAACACACGGCGAAACTCGGAATAACTGGAAGTCTTCTGGAGCTTCGGTCTCGGGGCGTCACACATACCCGAGGGTCGGCGGGAAGTGGCTTCACTCGTGGTCGTCGTCCTCCGCACACACTACGGCAGCAAGCTTGGGGACGGAGGCCATCCCGTGCAGGTGCTAGGTTTGAGAGGACGGCCTCGTCGTCAGTGCGTGACCTCGCTCGCTGACGATGAGTGCGTCAACGCTGCACGTCCTTTTCTTCCCCGGCGGATCTGTGACCGCCGGTGAGGAGGGAGAGAGGGGCCGTCTTTTTTAGATCTGGAGAGAGGGTGGTAGTGTGAGAAGCAAGTGGGCAGCCCTTGGCAAGAAAGCGCTGAAGCTCCAGCCTATATATCTTTTTTATACTACTAGTACTGGAGGTGGAGTAGTGGTAGAGTAGTTTATATTTTCTCTTCGTACAGTACCAGTTAGTCGTGCTTCAAAACTGAACGGCACGCCATTAAAAAAATAAAGGTCAATAACTAATGCGCACCTCGGGCCAACGCGGCCAGATCGCATTTTGCACGAGAAATTACACACCATGTTTCATTGACATGTGGTCCCGTTCCAACATATCAGTGAGGCGATGGCGAGTAGTAGGAGTATTTCCGAACGGACATGTAGGTCAGGGCGCCTGTTCGTGAACCGTGGCAAACTGGCAACCGTCCACCGACTCTTCGCCTTTCCCTCTCGATTTGGAACTTGTCGCACACTCTTCCTCTCCCTCCTCCATTTATCTTTAGCCCTTCACCCTTTCTTCTGCCATTGTTCGATCGTCTTCTCCATGGAGGGAACAGGCCGGAAATGACCCCGTTATTCTTTTCCCGATCTGAAAGATGACGTGGTGGAGGAACTCATTGATCGGTGCGACATCATCACCTCGGCTAGCATGGCAGGTTCGTTCAAGCCAATTCTCGACTCAACTAATAACATCATTACAAGGAACCCAAGAGTCAAGGAGCAGTTTGATCTCCCCTATCTTATTCGCCGTGACCCTGATGATTGGCGCCGGCACGACGGAGGCCTCGCCCTGTGCAAGTTGATGCCGCTTGATAAGGATACGTATGATGTTAAGATGCCATCGCTTGAGGGCAAGGCTTGGGCAGGCACAAATGGAGATTGGGTTGTTTACATTGGGTCCAACTGCGAGTGTGAACTTGTGAATGTGTACACTCGTGACCGGGTTCCACTTCCAAAAATCTCAGCAGACTGCCCAGAGGTTGAGCACACCGGTATTGTACGCACTTTCAAATACGATCATGGTGACTGTCTTCTATGGAAGATAGCAATTTGTCGAGTTCCCAACCGCTCTTGGAATTACAACAACTATGAAGTTGTTGCTATCTTTGACAAGCTTGTTGCCGTCCTTGGTGGTTTGACTCGATGGATATGCTCAAAAATCAGTTTCTATACACAGATGAGTACTGTGATGCAATTCAATACGAGGGCCTTGTGTTTGCTGCCACCACTCGTGGCACTATTTTTGCATGGAATACTTATGCTTTTGGTATATTTGTCTTCGACCATAATTATAATTGTTTCATCCACATGCATGCGGGTTAGCAAGTTTCCCTTTACTAATTGACCTTCTTCTTGTGTTTCCAAGGTCCTGTGAACATTCCACCACCCATACTCGAAAACTTTTATAACCAAGGGGGAGATGACGATGGTGATGATCACGAGCATGAGGACAAGCAGCGCCCATATACTTTGTGGCACCTGACAACTAATTACAATGGATCACCTCTTCTTGTGTGTATACAGCCCACTAATGATGTTACTACTAAGGAAGCAGGTGTAGTCTCCCATGGTCGCACTCTCCGGACCTATTCCAACACCCGTTGCATGGTATTTGGGATGGATACTAGTGTGCTAGCGCAAACTCCTTCTTCCTGGTACAGAATTGATAGTCTTGGAGAAAACTCGCTCTTCCTTGGACAAAACTATCCAATGATGATGAAAGGCGATCCAACTGTAGTTGACACAACGTTACTAACATTTATGAGAAGCAACTGTGTCTATACCTCGGACATTTGGGTGGTTCCCTGCCCTGGTACTGATATAGTAGGCCGCTTCAGCCTGGATGATCAGTCCTGCATTGGTCCGGAGATCGACAATAGATGGCCCGTCCTAGAGAATCACTTGTGGTTCAAAGCAAGCGTTTCCAACGCTGAGGAATGGTTGAGTTGAAGTTCATTTCATTGCTTGTTATTTGTTGTGTGGTGAAAACTTTAGTATTTATAATGTATCCTCATTGTCGATGTGGGTTGATGACCTGTTGTATGTAATAAAATGATATTCCTGTGATAAACTTACTAAATTTATGAATGGCTTTCGAGTTGCTTCTGTGAGTGAGTGGTGCGACGAGGCAAAAAAATATTTTCCGAATACATAATTGTATGTGCATTGCAACAGGTTATCGGATGAGGCCAATCAACAATAGTAGTACACTATTTGTACTAGCTTTACATGCTTCGCGCGTCGTGCGAGTGTTTTTACTGTAGCCATATTGTACGTAACCAGCACCTCGAATCCTCGATACTAGTACTATATAGTAAGTAGTAGGAGTAGTAGGGTGGCATGGGCTAGAACAAGCATTCATGTCCAGGAGTACGACACACGCCACCAGTACGACTTCCATCTGACACCATATTTCTTGGAGTCCGTGCTAGAGCAATCTCTTCAACCTCATCGTTTCTCTAACTCAGCCATCGCGCGGCGGGCGAGGTGGGGGTTTGCCGATAGTCGGTTTCCTCAACCGCGGTCCCACTTGTAAGGCCAACTCCAACGCTCTATCAATATATGGATGTACTCTTCTTCCCAATACAAAAACTTGCATCCATTCTACTCCCTCTGTTGCACAATACATGCCTTCTATTTGTCAAAACATATATGTATCTAGACATGTTTTAGTATATAGGTACATCCATTTTTGGACAAATGGAGGTCAAGTATTTTGGAACGGATGGAGTACACAATAAATTTTGTAAGTTAGCACAACTAATCCGAGAGCACAACCTAAGATTTGGTCGGGTTCTTCCTCCTTTTGCCTACACGTGGGACATCCAGCATCCAAGTCGTGTCATGAAAGAAAATAGAGTGGTAGTTGAAGCCATGAGATGTGCATCTTGGGTTAAATTGTAAATAGAATCTTACTACTCTTGAGTAACTCCAAAAGCGGCCACCGAAGATCTTTATTGGATTTGTTTTTCATCACCAGCATGTCGAGGTGAAAGATGTGTAGGTTCAGTGGGTCCGCTTGCATTTTCACTGACCTGTGGGACCGCATGTGAGCAAACAGACGATGGGTTCCGCGCGTCCGCTGGCTGGCTGAGAAGAGAGATAGAGGAGGGCTGAGCACGGAATGCAAGAAATTTGTTCTACGTACCTCGATATAGGCTCGATATAGTGGGGTGGCATGGGCCATAACTAGCATTCACGTCTAGCAGTACGGCACATGCCGCCCGCACGAGTCCCATCCGACACCAATTTTCTTGGAGTCCGTGCTACAGCCATCTCTTCTCCCTCCTGTTTTCTCAGCCATCACGCGGTGGGCGGGGTGGGGGTTTGCCGATAGTCGGTTTTCTCAACTACGGTCCCACTTGTAAGTGAAAATGCAACACCGCACGCATTCCCGCTTGAGCGGCGTGCCGGACCAACCGTGTGGGGGTGCGACGCGAACTCGACAGGCTTTTCCTTTTGAACTCGTAACTTGTAAAATTTGGTTTTGCTCCATGGCGCGACCGATAGATAGAAAATAACGATTTTGCCTAGAGTAATGAGAAGTTAGGTTCTGGTGCCGTTCATGCATGGAGTACGTATGAAAATTATGAAGTTGATGCGAAAGATAAGATAATTACTGTAGTATCATATACTACTACATGGATTTGACGGAAAGATAAAAATACATACGGATCCATCAACGACATCCTCACACCCTAGTGCTCCGGGTCACCAACCGACGTGTGAGGAGCTGCGGCGTTGGCGGCGAGCTCAACATGCTTTTGAACAGTGCCGTCCAAGGTTGTCTTGCGGTCCAAGAAGGCCAGCGTCCTATCGTCCTCCTCTTACATGTAGTAGTCCTTGTGGACGATTTGCGCGTAGACGTGGGTGATTATGGCGATGGTGTCTTGCTACGCTAGGCGCTGCGGGGCGAGCGCGACCTCGAGGTGGACATTCTCCGGCGCGACGGCGGGCAGTCGCAGGGCCACCAGTGCATCGAAGAGGTTGTCACCATAGTGGCCGTTGAGGGTGGCGGGCATCGCAGAGCCTGGGCACGTCGGCTGCAGGCTTACGTCAAAGTCGTTCGTGAGCTTCTTGACGACGGTGAACTTGTCGAGGAAACCGACGAGGACCTCGTCGAACAAGGAGACAAAGCTGTCGTCCAAGCAGCCCCTCGCCCTGGCGGCCTCAAGAAATACTATCTGGAGACATTCCTCGGTGCCGGGCTGCAGGCCGGCGTCATGGACCATCTGGCACAGCCGGCTGATGCTCGCACTCATCGCCTCCATGGGTCTAGCTTAGCTTCTAGTCAACTGATCTAGCGATTCGAGTGATCACTCTTGCCCTTGGTTAGCGTGCGTAGGTGCATAGGATTTCGTACTACTCCTCGGCCCTCTACTGCACCTGCCTTTGGCTATATGATAGGTGGGCCAGCCACCCCCTGGTCCCACGTGTCATTCACCCAAAGGCAGTTGCTGTAAGTTAATGAAGTTGCGTCCTCCTCTGTGCCGGTGCAGTGTAGTCTTCTCACTGGACCTCTAGTTGGGGCCAAATGAGAGAAGTTTGATGTTTACTGGTTTATTGGTCCCCATTGCATTTTGCGCGAAGTTTTGACCTTTGATTTAACTAATAAAATGTTAATGCATGTAAACAAAAATGTTGTGTAAGTCACCTTACGAAAACCAAATTATCCCAAAACACTTAGGCACGGTGCATTAACTCCCTCCTTGTTTCTTATTTCATGACATATCAAACAATGAGAGATGTGGGCCGTGCATGCTTTCAATGACTTGAGACTACCAAACATGACATGCAGTGTTTAGTTCATTGCATGTAATCCTATTAGTACTCTAGTTAGCAAAAAAACATTAAGTTCTCTCGCCGATAGGAATAAAACACCATGTATTTATTTACAAAGGGAGTAGTACATTTTTTGTGACATGCATTACTAGATATTGCTAGTCAAATACTAAAATCCAGATGGACGTGGTAGTACTCCTAAATCCAGACGGTGGTGCTACTAGTACTACTAGTAGTACTACCAATGTAGTAGTAGGAGTACTAGCACTGTACTACCCGTTGGTCAAATTATTACGTGTTGCTCCTCACAGTGAAGTGACAAGACCCTGCGCCGGAGATGACACCTGAGTATAGGCGCCGTGTTCGGCATACCATAGTGAGCCTCACCGTCTGCAGTCACTATCATCATGGTTGTAGAGCTAGCCTGCTTACAACTAGCCCTATTTGACATAATTTCCCGTGCGTAGATGCCCGTGCATTGCACGGAACACCAAGATTGGGGGTGGACGGCTCCGGCAGCGGCCATCATGCCAAATTTTTCCACGGCCTTCTAGATGTGGTGGGGAGGAGATAATGCTGATTGTGAGAGACAAGGAGTTGTTTGTAAATAGAGAACTAGTGCGAGCATCTTTTTGCAAAAATGGAGAAGCTTGGTTTGTATGCGTCAGATCTAGATCCGACAGCTATTGGTGAAAGATGGGAGGCATAACGTCATCACCAACTCAGGACCTGTTTGATTCGCAGGATTTTGAAAACGCAGGAATAGGACACGTCAATATTACAAGTTTTAAACTGATATTACAAATGTTAGGAGTAATGCTGCACCTACGAAGAGGGAATTACTAGGAAGTTTACGTAAGAACTTTCGTTACTTTAGGTGGATGCAACATTATCGTACAAACTAAAATCTACCACCCTAACAAGTCACTAATGGGCAAATAAGTTTTTGAGTCTCTGGCCACGGAGACTTTGTCATTTAGGCTTAGACGCTTGCGGTGATGAGCACGCCATTCATTGTTGCACCAGAGAACGCCAAACCTCATTACCTTGAGCACACTTGCCTCCAGAACAAAGAACCTGGCCAATTTAATCTCAGATGTGCTGCCTCGGTAGTCGATCAAATCAATTTCTGTAAGATGGAGATCAAGGCATTCAATGAGATTGTTATAGTGCAGCACATTTTTCACTTTCGGGTCTTTTTTTATCTGCAAAAGAAGAGAACATATTAGAGCAGTTGGTTGCATAAGATTGCCGTGTCATCAAGAGGTACCAATATCATTCGCTCATACGATAGGGTTGGCTCGCTAGTGATATTTTTTCACTCTCTCTCTCTCTCTTTCTCTCTCTCTTTCTGTTTCCTCTCATTTAACTAGGAGCACGTGAAGAGCTTGGCATTTGTTGCCTTCCACTATGTGGCTGATGCCATATTTCATAAAAGTATGCCACATAATACGCATCGATGTCAAATCAAAAGAGTTTGGCACCGCTCTCGCGATGTGAGAGAGTTGGCACCGCTGTGCACACAGACCCATATGTATAAACAAATCAATCAAACCAACTACACCAGCCTCTCACTCTCCCAAACAAGTGTTTTTTTATTCTTTCAGTCCTCTCTCTCTCTCCCACGCAGTGTTTTTTCATTGCGTGAGTTAATTTGGCACAGGAGCAAAGTAGGTGATCCAGATTGGGGCACCAGGTGAGCAATGGAGGGGCATCGATGCCAAATGCATCACAAGTGAATTTGGCACATGTTTTACCCTACATAGCCCACTTTTGTACTCCCTCCATCCCAAAATTCTTGTCTAAAATTTGTCTAAATACGGATGTATCTAGTTACATTTTAGTGTTAGATACATCCGTATCTAAACAAATGTAAGACAAGAATTTTGGGACACAGGGAATACGACCTCGTATTTAGTGTAAAATTTTGACCATAGATTTACCTAAGAAAATGCCAATGCATGTCACTAAAAATTACACCATTTGAAATTATTTTCAAATATGAATTCAACGATATAGTTCTTAGTGACATGCATTAACATTTTGTCAGTTAATTCTATGGTCAAATTTTGATACTACAAAATTGGAAGAGTAAGCCAGGACGGAGGTAGTACTTGCTCTTAGGGTAACCATAGAGTTACTGGAGTAGTCTAAGTTACTTTCTACTATGACTAGCCTAGGATACTATAGTAGTACAACATAAAAACGATGCAGGTGATCACATGAGAAAAAAAATACTAAAAACATTTCTTTCGGTGCAGTGCGCAGATACAGTTTTGAACACTACACTTGTCATCGTAATTTGGGAAAATTACGAAAAAATTGAGCTACATTGTGATTACCGTTTACTTATAGGAAAGAAGTTTAACCTCGATGAGTAGCTTCTCCGTGCACGGAAAGCATGTAAGGAATCCAACAACTTGATCCAGATTGGGGCCGATAGATTTTAGTGCTAAGATCTTCACTGTGCGCATGGACTGGGTCAAGCTTGTGGGAATCATTTTCTGGAAGACGGTCGTAAATATATCAAGAAGAAATTTAAAAATGTGAATTTCAAGAAGATGGAGAAGAAGATGAGTGCTGTGCCTGAACGGTTCCGGGTCCAATACAGAGTTCGGAGAATTTGGCAGATGAGTACACCAACGCTGTCAATTTCGGTGCGTCAATGACCCTGATTTTTGTTGGACCTTCTACATCCGATACAAGCAATCTCTCAAGGAAAGGCGCATTCTCAATGACCATAACATGGAACAGTTGGAGTGATCTCTTCCCAATTAATGTCTGGTTGCGGGGCCAGCAAGACACATAAATCCATCGGAGATTCATCGAGGCGATGTGGAGGCTAATGAACCCGTGGATCTGCTCAGATGAAGGTACTCGAGCGCAGTATAGCTGCGGAGCATGTGCTCCATAGCCTTCTTCAAGATGACAACGTCGAAGATGTTGAGCTGCTTGAGTTGAGGGAGAAGAAGGGCGGGCGCGACATTAATCTGGGGAAGCTAGCAGGAGCTGAAGTTGGCTCGGCGCAGCATTGGCGTGAGGCGGAGCGCGGATGGCGGCAGAGAGCGACATCATCCAGCTTCAAAGCTGAGCTCCTCGAGCTGATCTAGGGCGGGGGATAAGAACCACTCATCGAACTTGGGTTGGACCTTGCAGTTGGTACTGAACATGCGGATGTCAAGGCGTCTGGCTGGCCCAGGGTGCGATGAAAGGATCTTGGAGACTGCGGCCATGCATTTGCAATCCCTGTCGCAGAGGCAGCTGTCGACAGTGAGGTTGAGGGGGACACAGTGCCAGAGGGGGCGTCACCGTCGGCAGAGGAGGGCGGTCCGCATGGCAGATTTTGTGGGGAGGAGGCCGATGATGACGAGCGGCATGTCGTCGGGGAGGCTGCTGATGAAGTCCTGGCTCGCCGTTTGTGGTTTTGGCTCGAGCCGCCTCCGCTTGTTGGCTGCCTTGTCGTCCATCACAACCGGCGGCGATGCCGGTGTACACGTGTGCTGGTGTGTGATCTGTGCTGGGTGTGCGCGAGTGCGTCCTTCTGTGCATGCCGCCGCGTAGTGGTGAATTGTGCGCGAGTGCGTCCTTCGCGCGCAAGAATTTTGTCCTCAATGCGCCCTCAATTTACTAGCGTGCGGGGTGCTACCCCGAGTGGTTTCAACTTTGTTTACTTCACCGCGTGTCAGATGGGCCTCTAGTTTACTTATTTTCACCCACTGCGACATGGGCCATCACACGAAGATACAGAACACGAGCTGACAAGGCAGCTTGTGGATTGGTTGACCGGTCAACTAAACAATATATGGAGCTATACACTGACACAGTGAGCGTATAATCCATCGGTATAGAGAGTTCGAGTGAGAGGGGAGGCCCGTGAGAGATAGCAGAGAGAGAGAGAGAGAAAGAGCTACTCCCTCCGTTCGATAATGTAGTTCCAACATTTTTTAAGTCAAACTTTTGAAACTTTGACCAAGTTTATAAAGAAATTACTTATATCTACAATACCAAAGATAAATGATAGTATGAAGTAAGTACATGTTGTGATGAATCTAATGATCGTTCCAGATGTAAATGTTTTTCTCCACATATACCTGGTCAAACTTTTCTGAGGTTTGACTTTTCAAAACATCCATATGCTTATGGACGTGACAGAGTCCCTAACTAGAGAGAGAGAGAGAGAGTGAAAAAAGTGTGTGTGCGTGTGTGAAAGAGACATGGACAACACACGATAAAGTAGAGAAAAAGTGTGCGTGTCTTATGCAAACATATCACACATGCATCTTCGACAACGGAGGCAAGGTGAGGAGATAGTGTGTGGTTGTTTGGAACCGAGAGAGCAAGACCCCTAGCACGTGGCCAAGAGGGGTCTGACAAACAAGGGAGAGAGGTCGAGAGAGATGTACAGAGAAAATGCAGACATGGGGAGGAGAGAGTGTATGTTTGTCATAGAGAGATCCCCTGGAGATCGTGATGGGACTACATCGGTGGGAGATCGAGTGACAAGGTGTGTGCGTGATAGAAGATGCCCCGAGAGATATCGAGATAGACGTATGGATGGAAGGAGACAATACGTGTGTTCCTGATGGCTACTAAGAGATAATCATACTTAGGAGGGGGGGGGAGTGCTTGCGCCTATGATGGAGTGAGGGATTATGGTGCTTAGGGGGGGTGTCACATGGAGAGAGAACAAGGGCGGAGAGTGTTGGATGGGTCTATATGTATAGCGCGAGCGAGACATGTGTATGTGTGAATCAGGGAGATATAAGGCCAGTTTGGCTTGCGTCCTGAGCATCTTTTGCCTGGCCTGGGGTTGTGGCTGGATTTCATGCATGCTTGTTTGGTTGCTACCCTATGAAAAAGAAAGCCTGCCTGGCCTGGGTTCCCTTGCACTTTAATTAGCCTGGATGAACTCCAGACACTTGAAGTATCCTGGACGAGGCGACCGATTTCGAACGCCTGGCCGTGCCTAGTCGTGCGGCCATGAGGCTAACAGCAACATGGATGGATATTAGCATTAAATAATTGATGCATGGATTGATTGATGGGACGTTGATGCTTTGCCTGGCCCAGGCATGAACCAAACGCTTCAGCACCACACAAGCCTGGCCAGGCAGAAATATTTTACATCTCACGTCCACACCAGGCAATACCGGCCATCAAGGCATGATGGTGAGGTCCAAACTGACCAATAAAGTTTGAGAGAGATTGAGGAGCCCCGATAAGGCTGAGTGGTGCGTCAGATAGCTGAGAGGGGGAAAGAGATATTCCATCCGCTCGATAATGTAGTGCATGTAAATTTTTTAGAAGTCAAACTTTGGAAACTTTGATCAGGTTTACGCAAATGTTATTTATATCTACAATACCAAAGATACATCATACAAAACTACTTCTCATGGTGAATCTAATGGTATATGTTTGCCGTACTAGATGTAATTCTTTTTCTCCACGTACATGGTCAAACTTTGTGATGTTTGACTTTTCAATAAATCTATATGCTATGGACCGAGGAGAGTGCCTCAGTCGAGACAGATCAAGTGCATGTGAAGGAGAATGAGTAAGTGTGCAAAAAGAGTATATGTGTGAAAGAGAAAGTGACAACAAACGATAAATTAGAGAGAGAGAGTGTGTTTTTTCGTTTCTTATGCGAACATATCACGCATGCATCTCCGAGATGGAAAAGCGAGGCGAGGAGATACACGAAGATAGCTAGTGTGTGATTATTTGCAACGGAGAGAGAGACACCCCTGTAGCACATGTCCAATAGAGGTCTCGCCAACAAGGAAAAAAGGTCGAGAGGGACACATGGATGGCATGGACGCATGGGGAGGGAGAGAGGGTGTGTTTGTGATAGAGAGATCCCCTCGAGATCGTGAGGGGACTATATGGGTGGGAGATCGAGGGAGTGCGTGCGCGATAGAAAGATGCCCCGAGAGAAATCGAGATAGACCATGCACATGTTTGTGATGGAGACTAAGATTAGCTAGTCATATACATATAGGTGGGACTGCGTGTGCCTACAATTGAGTGAGAGACCATCATACTTGGCTAGCTGGGCATGAGATTGTGTGTGTGTGCGTGTGAGATGGAGAGAGAACGAGGGAGAGAGATAGAGTTTTAGATGGGCCTATCGAGTGCGAGTGAGATATGCATGTGTATGTGTGACCCAGGTGGATGGAGAGTTTGAGAGAGGGGGGGAAGAGCTCTGAGATGGCATAGTGCTGCGTGAGAGAGTTACGGGCAAAGAGCCAAGGAATTTGTGTGCGTACGATGAGTGCACCCAAGATATCTAGCTTGGACTAGCTAGAGTATCATACATAGTGTGCGAGAGAGACCTATAGATGGTGTATATATGCATGCGAACTA
>NC_041393.1:204707255-204735907 GCF_002162155.2 Triticum dicoccoides
AGAGAGAGAGAGAGAACAGGAGTCCGGGAGAGGGGAGGTCGCGTTTTATGCATCAAAGACTGATATAAACTTGCATTCAAATATTTAAATTGGAGAACATGTAGTCTGCAATCCACACATGAACGGATATATGCGTATATCAAACAAGTTCATTAATTTGACTTTCAACATGTTCATGGAGTACTATAATACTGTACAACATGCTACTCGATTGAGGTGTTCAATTTTGGATTTAGTTCACTATTTTGACCTACTGAACGACTATTTCATTGAATCGAGATATTTCATTTTGGGTTTGATTCGCGTTTTTGAGTGGGTCAACTATTTGTCATATAGTAAATCGCTAGCAACGAGCATGTAAAAACACATTACTCCCGAGCATCATCTCTCCATCTAAAAAAGAAGTGGCAAACTAATATTTCAAAATTTGATTCGAATCGACTTGGTAAGGTAGACGTGGATGCTCGTTCTCCCAAAATTTGAACGAACCGTTAAACATCCTCTCTGCTCAGTGGAATTCGCCCGAGCAAATAAATGGGAGACGTGAAATTACCATCCTATGTGGGACACGCATCAATTGGCCCGTTGTACATCGAGGGTAGGTTCGTAACTTCATCCAAGTGCGCCTTCTCCTCAGCCGAAATGACATGTGCCGAATAATTCATAAACCATGGTCGGCAAAACACGCTCTCCTTGCCCGAAATAGCTCGCGCCCACTATTTCAAAACACGCTCTCCTCGCCCGAAATCGCTCACGCCCACTATAGTTTAAAACACGCCCTCCTCGCCCGAAATCGCTCCTGCCCACTATTTGGGGAGAAGCAAAGTTACTCTACTATCCCTGACCCTCAGTACACAGACCCAAGCCGACAAGCCTATAGGCAAGGGTAGAACTGTAACTCCCCCTCACATTTCAGACAAATGCGTCCATAAGACATGGTTCCACTCCCCTCCCAATTCCGCCCCGCCCCGCCCGCCCCCATTCATACCTCGTGGGCGCCAAATCACCTTCTCCCCGGGAAGCTCCCTTCTCCCGAGCCGCGAAACCTCAGCCCCACCTCCATGGCGCCCGCACCGCACCAATTTCACAGGCGCCCTCCTCCCTAATGCCGGAGAAGCTGTCCGTTTGCCGTCGTGCACTGGGCCGTGTGCCTCTTACTCCATGCTGCTGGTGCTGGCTCTTACTCCATGCGTGAACCGTATCGGAGACGATTCACCCCAACCGTTGTTCATGGCACCGGAGCGGCTCCAACTTCAGATCCGTCCAGAGTCCTGGCGCTGCTTCCGCGTAGCCATCGACCGTCGCGACATCGATCTTTCCCTGCCGCTGGTCGCCACCGCAACCGCGCCGGCCTCACTGACTCGGCAGCTGGACCTGCCTACTTCACCATGCCGCCAGATAGGTCGCACCCTCATCTCAAATCACTTTATTTAGGCGTCAGTTGTCTGAATTTTTATTCTGGGTCAATCGATTCCGAATGGGAAGCAGCACCCCTCAAGGCGGCGGAGCTCTGATAACCCACAAGTATAGGGGATCGCAACAGCTTTCGAGGGTAGAGTATTCAACCCAAATTTATTGATTCGACACAAGGGGAGCCAAAGAATATTCTTGAGTATTAGCAGTTGAGTTGTCAATTCAACCACACCTGGATAACTTAGTATCTGCAGCAAAGTATTTAGTAGCAAAAGTGGTATGATAATAATGGTAACAGTAGCAACAGTAAAGATAAATGTTTTTGGGTTTTTGTAGTAGTTGTAACAGTAGCAACGGAAAAGTAAATAAGCGAAGAACAATATATGAAAAGCTCGTAGGCAATGGATCAGTGATGGATAATTATGCCGGATGCGATTCCTCATGCAATATTTATAACATAGGGTGATATAGAACTAGCTCCAATTCATCAATGTAATGTAGGCATGTATTCCGTAAATAGTCATACGTGCTTATGGAAAAGAACTTGCATGACATCTTTTGTCCTACCCTCCGTTGCAGCGGGGTCCTAGCGGAAACTAAGGGATATTAAGGCCTCCTTTTAATAGAGAACCGGACCAGAGCATTAACACATGGTGAATACATGAACTCCTCAAACTACGGTCATCACCGAGAAGTGTCCCGATTATTGTCACTTCAGGGTTGTCGGATCATAACACATAATAGGTGACTATAGACTTGCAAGATAGGATCAAGAACACACATATATTCATGAAAACATAATAGGTTCAGATCTGAAATCATGGCACTCGGGCCCTAGTGACAAGCATTAAGCATAGCAAAGTCATAGCAACATCAATCTCAGAACATAGTGGATACTAGGGATCGAACCCTAACAAAACTAACTTAATTACATGGTAAATCTCATCCAACCCATCACTGTCCAGCAAGCCTACGATGGAATTACTCACACACGGCGGCGAGCATCGTGAAATTGGTGATGGAGGATGGTTGATTATGACGACAGCGACGAATCCCCCTCTCCGGAGCCCCAAACTGACTCCAGATCAGCCATCCCGAGAGAGATTAGGGCTTGGCGGCGTCTCCGTGTCGTAAAACGCGATGAAACATTCTCCCTGATTTTTTTCTCCGCGAGACGGTATATATGGAGTTGGAGTTGAGGTCGGAGGTGGTCCAGGGGGCCCACAAGATAGGAGGGTGCGCCCTAGGGGGGCGCCCCCTGTCTCGTGGACAACCCGTGGGCTCCCTGGCCTTGATTCTTTCGCCAAAAATTCTTATTAATTCTGAAAAGTGCCTCCGTGGATTTCCAGGACATTCCGAGAACTTTTCTTTTCTACACATAAAACAACATCATGGTAGTTCTGCTGAAAACAGCGTCAGTCCGGGTTAGTTTCATTCAAATCATGCAAGTTAGAGTCCAAAACAAGGGCAAAAGTGTTTGGAAAAGTAGATATGTTGGAGACATATCAAGCTCCTAGGCTGCCGGTTGGCTGGTGTCGAACGTAAGGGTGCGGGGCCGCAAGTTCGCCGCGGAAGCAGCGCTTAGATGGCTATCTTTTAGAGTTGCGCGGGTTGAAGGTACTGCCGCCGCCGGATCTGGATGATGGGGAGTCTTTGTGGATTGGCCCGGGGGTGGCGCGACCACGAGAGTGCGGTGGGCCGGGGGCGGGGTTTTGGCCGGGGCCATGGACGGCGGAGGCAGGCTGCTCTGCCGTTGGTCGCTAGCTCTTCTGGGAAGATTCCGAACAGTGTCAGCCGGGAGGCACAAGACGACCATCAATCCATCCAGTGTAGATCGGATAGTACCAAAATAAAATAAAATCGTGACCCCAATTTAGTCTTCAGTCAACAGACATGTGACCACTCTCGTACCTTGCTGTTGATCTCTTAGTGTATTTCTTCAGATCAAAGAGATATGTCGTTCTTAACATTATGCGTTATCTGCATCTTCAGACAAACCGTCTTCCGACTCACCACAGCTGCTCCTACAACAGAAGCATACACCAGAAGGGAGCTATAGTCCCCACTCAATAGTTCCCTGCATCAAATGTGCGTGCCCGACATGGACATCCACAACAACTACAGGGCCATCGACAAGTCAGCACATGATGCTCACTCCTATGGACGGCAGCCAGATAGGTTGTACCCTCATCTTACTTGTGTGCAACATTTATGGCGTTGTTATTCATCTAAGCATGGAAAATAGATCATCACATTTCACTGTATATTCATGCTGATCTCTTACGGGTCTTGTTCAGGAGTTCACCCTTGCTACGTCTTGAGCTTGCTTTGGTTTTCCTTGAAGAGGAAAGGGTGATGCAGCACAGTAGCGTAAGTATTTCCCTCAGTTTTTGAGAACCAAGGTATCGATCCAGTAGGAGGCTTCTCAACAAGTCCCACAAACCTACACAAACAAACAAAGAACTCGCAACGAACGCAATAAAGGGGTTGTCAATCCCTTCACGGCCACTTGCGAAAGTGAGATCTGATAGAGATAGTATGATAAGATAAATATATTTTTGGTATTTTATAATATAGATGCAAAAAGTAAAGATGCAAATAAAAGTAGATTGGAAGCAAATATGATAAGAGATAGACCCGGGGGCCATAGGTTTCACTAGAGGCTTCTCTCGAGATAACATAAGTATTGCGGTGGGTGAACAAATTACTGTCGAGCAATTGATAGAAAAGCGAATAATTATGAGATTATCTAGGCATGATCATGTATATAGGCATCACGTCTACAATGAGTAGACCGACTCCTGCCTGCATCTACTACTATTACTCCACACATCGACCGACTCCTGCCTGCATCTAGAGTATTAAGTTCACAAAGAACAGAGTAACGCATTAAGCAAGATGACATGATGTAGAGGGATAAACTCAAGCAATATGATATAAACCCCATCTTTTTATCCTCGATGGCAACAATACAATACGTGCCTTGCAACCCTTTCTGTCACTGGGTAAGGACACCACAAGATTGAACCCAAAGCTAAGCACTTCTTCCATGGCAAGAAAGATCAATCTAGTAGGCCAAACCAAACTGATAATTCGAAGAGACTTGCAAAGATAACTCAATCATACATAAAAGAATTCAGAGAAGATTCAAATATTATTCATAGATAAACTTGATCATAAACCCACAATTCATCGGATCTCGACAAACACACCGCAAAAAGAGGTTACTTCAAATAGATCTCCACAAGAGAGGGGGAGAACATTGTATTGAGATCCAAAAAGAGAGAAGAAGCCATCTAGCTAATAACTATGGACCCGTAGGTCTATGGTAAACTACTCACAACTCATCAGAAGGGCTATGGTGTTGATGTAGAAGCCCTTTGTGGTCGATTCCCCCTTCGGCAGAGTGCCAGCGAAGGCTCCAAGATGAGATCTCGCGGATACAGAAGGTTATGGCGGTGGAAATTGTGTTTAGGGTGCTCCCTGGATGTTTTCTGGGTACGTAGGTTTATATAGGAGGAATAAGTACGTCAGTGGACGCCTGAGGGGCCCACGAGACAGGGGGGCGCGCCCTATAGGGGGGGCGCCCTCCTATCTCGTGGAGGCCTCGGCTGCTTCTTGACTTGCAGTCCAAGTCCTCTGGATCACATTCGTTCCAAAGATCACGCTCCCGAAGGTTTCATTCCGTTTGGAATCCGTTTGATATTCCTTTTCTTCGAAATACTGAAATAGGCAAAAAAAAAATAGCAATACGGGCTGGGCCTCCGGTTAGTAGGTTAGTCCGAAAAATGATATAAATGTGTAAAATAAAGCCCATAAACATCCAAAAGGGGTAATATAATAGCATGGAACAATAAAAAATTATAGATACGTTGGAGACGTATGAAGCATCCCCAAGCTTAATTCCTGCTCGTCCTCGAGTAGGTAAATGATAAAAAGAGAATTTTTGATGTGGAATGCTACCTAGCATAATTCTCAATGTAATTTCTCTTTTATTGTGTCATGAATGTTCAGATCCAAATGATTCAAAATAAAAGTTCATATTGACAAAAGAAATAGCAATACTTCAAGCATACTAATAAAAGCAATCATGTCTTCTCAAAATAACATGGCTAAAGAAAGTTCATCCGTACAAAATCATATAGTTAGGCTATGCTTCATTTTCTTCACACAAAGATGTTCCCAACTTCTATACCTCCGATGACAAGCCAAGTAATTGTTTCGTACTTAAATAATCTCAAACTTTTTCAACCTTCACGCAATACATGAGCGTGAGCCATGGATATAGCACTACGGGTGGAATAGAATAATGATTGGGGATTGTGTGGAGAAGACAAAAAAGGAGAAAGTCTCACATTGACGAGGATAATCAACGGGCTATGGAGATGCCCATCAATTGATGTCAACATGAGGAGTAGGGATTTCCATGCAACGGATGCACTAGAGCTATAAATGAATGAAAGCTCAACAAAAGAAAACTAGTGGGTGTGCATCCAACTTGCTTGCTCACGAAGACCTAGGGCATTTGAGGAAGCCCATCGTAGGAATATACAAGCCAAGTTCTATAATGAAAATTTCCCACTAATATATGAAAGTGACAACCTATGAGACTCTCTACATGAAAACATGGTGCTACTTTGAAGCACAATATATGAGACTCACTACATGAAGAACAAGGTGCTACTTTGAAGCACAAGTGTGGAAAAAGAGAGAGTAGCATTGCCCCTTTATTTATTTTCTTTTTTTCTTTTTTTTCTTTTTTTTCTTTTTTTCTTTTTTTCTTTTTTTCTTTTTTTCTTTTTTTCTTTCGCCTTTCTTTTTTTCTTTTTGGGCAATGCTCTAATAATAATGATCATCACACTTTTATTGATTACAACACATGAATTACAACTCGAAACTAGAACAAGATATGACTCTATATGAATGCCTCCGGCGGTGTACTGGGATGGTGCAATGAATCAAGAGTGACATGTATAAAAAATTAAGCATGGTGGCTTTGCCATAAATACGATGTCAACTACATGATCATGCAATGGCAATATGACAAAAGTAATGTATGTCATGATGATGATGAACGGAACGGTGGAAAGTTGCATGGCAATATTTCTTGGAATGGCTATGGAAATGCCATAAATAGGTAGGTATGGTGGCTATTTTGAGGAAGATATAAGGAGTTTTATGTGTGATAGAGCGTATCATATCACGGGGTTTGGATGCACCGGCGAAGTTTGCACCAACTCTGAAGGTGAGAAAGGGCAATGCATGGTACCGAAGAGGCTAGCAATGATGGAATGGTAAAAGTGCGTATAATCCATGGACTCAACATTAGTCAAAAGAACTCATATACTTATTGCAAAAATTTAGAAGTCATCAAAAACCAAGCACTACGCGCATGCTCCTAGGGGGATAGATTGGTAGGAAAAGACCATCGCTCGTCCCCGACCGCCACTCATAAGGATGCACAAGCCAGGTACACTTCATGCTTCAAATTTGTTACACAACTTTAACCATACCTGCATGCTACGGGACTTCCTAACTTCAGCACAAGCATTCTTTAAATTCATAATCACCCAACTAGCATGACTTTAATATCACTACCTCCATATCTCAAAACAATTATCAAGTATCAAGTTGATCATAGCATGCAATTCACTTCTTATGATAGTTTTTATTATACCCAACTTAGATGCTCATCATCCTAGGACCAATTTATAACCATAGAAAATACCATGCTGTTATAAAAGACTCTCAAAATAATATAAGTGAAGCATGAGAGATCAACAATTTCTTCAAAATTAAACCACCGCCGTGCTCTAAAAGATATAAGTGAAGCACTAGAGCAAAAACTATCTAGCTCAAAAGATATAAGTGAAGCACATAGAGTATTCTAATAAATTTCAACCAAGTAGGCTTCTCCCAAAAGGTGTGTTACTGCAAGGATGATTTGGTAAACTATAAAGCAAAAACTAATATAATACACGACGCTCCAAGCAAAACACATATCATGTAGCGAATAAAAATATAGCTCCAAGTAAAGTTACCAATGAACGAAGACAAAAGAGGGGATGCCTTCCGGGGGCATCCCCAAGCTTAGTCTTTTGGCTATTATTGAATATCTTGGGGTGCCTTGGGCATCCCCAATCTTAGGCTTTTGCCACCCTTTATTCCATAGTCCATCAAATCTTTACCCAAAACTTGAAAACTTCACAACACAAAACTCAACCGGAAATCTCATAAGCTCCGTTAGTGAAAGAAAACAAAACCACCACATAAGGTACTGTAATGAACTCATTCTTTATTTATATTGGTGTTATACCTACTGTATTCCAAGTTCTCTATGGTTCATACCCTTACATACTAGCCATATATGCATCAGAATAAGCAAACAACACACGAAAAACAGAATCTGTCCAAAACAGAACAGTCTATAGCAATCTGTAACTAACGCAAACTTATGAAACATTAAAAATCCTACCAAAATAGTACGTCCTAAAAATTTGTTTATTGAACAGCAGCAAAAATAATCAATGCAAAATCACGTTCCTGTGATTTATTGAATTGTTTCTCGTGAAGGCAAAGTTTCTGTTTTTCAGCAGAATCAAATCAACTCATATCATAGGTTATCCTATAGGTTCTACTTGGCACAAACACTAAATAAAGCAAGAAAACACATCTAAACATAAAGTAGATGCAAAATTTATTGAATAACAGCAAGGTAAAATATTGGGTTGTCTCCCAACAAGCGCTTTTCTTTAAAGCCTTTTTAGCTAGGCATTGAGATTTCAATGATGCTCACATGAAAGACAAGAATTGAAGCATAAATAGAGCATCATGAAACACGTGATAAACACCTCTAAGTCTAACATACTTCCTATGCATAGGTATATTATAAGAAAACAAATTTTCAAGGCAAGCAAGAACTAGCATATGCAAGGAAGAAGAAAGAGACGATAGCAATCTCAACATGATGAGAGGTAATTTAATAAGATAAAAATTTCTAAGACCATATTTTCCTCTCTCATTACATGTAGGATCATAGGCAAATTCAACAAAATATCTATCACAAAACATATTCTCAACATGATCCACATGCATGCAAAGTTGACACTCTTCCAAGATAGTGGGATTAACATTAACTAAAGTCATGACCTTTTCGAACCCACTTTTATCAAAAATATCATAAGATTGAACATACTCCAAATATGTGGGATCTAAAGTTGACACTCTTCCAAACCCACTTTCAATATTATTGCAAACACTATTATCAATCTCATATTCATCACGGGGCTTAAATAAATTTTCAAGGTTATAAGAAGATTCACCCCAATCATGATCATTGAAACAAGTAGTAGACATAGCAAAACTAGCATCCCCAATCTTAGGGTTTTACATATTATTAGCACAATTGACATCAAGAGAATTTATAAGAAAATCATTGCAATCATGATTTTTATTCAATGAGTTATCGTGAATCTCTTCATAAATTTCATCATCATAATTTTCAGATTCACAAATTTTTAGCAAAGCTTCATAAAGATAATCTAGTGCACAAAACTCACTAGCAATTGGTTCATCATAATTGGATCTCTTAAAAAGATTAGCAAGCGGATGAGGATCCATAGATCTTAATTTCTCTATTTAGCAATAAATAAACAACTATTCCAACCAAACGAGCAAACGAGCCAAGTAAGACATCAAAGCAAAAAGACGAATAGAAGAAGGGCGAATAAAATGGCAAGGGTGAAGTGGGGGAGAGGAAAACAAGAGGCAAATGGCAAATAATGTAAATGCGAGGGAGATGAGTTTGTGATGGGTACTTGGTATGTCTTGACTTGAGCGAAGACCTCCCCGGCAACTGCGCCAGAAATCCTTCTTGCTACGTCTTGAGCTTGTGTTGGTTTTCCTTGAAGAGGAAAGGGTGATGCAGCACAGTAGCGTAAGTATTTCCCTCAGTTTTTGAGAACCAAGGTATTAATCCAGTAGGAGGCTTCTCAACAAGTCCCACGAACCTACACAAACAAACAAAGAACTCGCAACCAACGCAATAAAGGGGTTGACAATCCCTTCATGGCCACTTGCGAAAGTGAGATCTGATAGAGATAGTATGATAAGATAAATATATTTTTGGTATTTTATAATATAGATGCAAAAAGTAAAGATGCAAATAAAAGTAGATTGGAAGCAAATATGATAAGAGATAGACCCGGGGGCCATAGGTTTCACTACGAAATAACATAAGTATTACGGTGGGTGAACAAATTACTGTCGAGCAATTGATAGAAAAGCGAATAATTATGAGATTATCTAGGCATGATCATGTATATAGGCATCACGTCCGCAACAAGTAGACCGACTCCTGCCTGCATCTACTACTATTACTCCACACATCGACCGACTCTTGCCTGCATCTAGAGTATTAAGTTCACAAAGAACAGAGTAACCATTAAGCAAGATGACATGATGTAGAGGGATAAAATCAAGCAATATGATATAAACCCCATCTTTTTATCCTCGATGGCAACAATACACTACGTGCTTTGCAACCTTTTCTGTCACTGGGTAAGGACACCGCAAGATTGAACACAAAGCTAAGCACTTCTCCCATGGCAAGAAAGATCAATCGAGTAGGTCAAACCAAACTGATAATTCGAAGAGACTTGCAAAGATAACTCAATCATACATAAAAGAATTCAGAGAAGATTCAAATATTATTCATAGATAAACTTGATCATAAACCCACAATTCATCGCATCTCAACAAACACACCGCAAAAATAGGTTACATCAAATAGATCCCCACAAGAGAGGGGGAGAACATTGTATTGAGATCCAAAAGGAGAGAAGAAGCCATCTAGCTAATAACTATGGACCCGTAGGTAAACTACTCACAACTCATCGGAAGGGCTATGGTGTTGATGTAGAAGCCCTCCATGGTCGATTCCCCCTCCGGCAGAGTGCCGGCGAAGGCTCCAAGATGAGATCTCGCGGATACAGAAGGTTACGGCGGTGGAAATTTTGTTTTGGGTGCTCCCTGGATGTTTTTGGGGTACGTAGGTTTATATAGGAGGAAGAAGTACGTCGGTGGACCGAGGGGCCCACGAGACAGGGGGGCACGCCCTATAGGGGGGGCCGCCCTCCTATCTCGTGGAGGCCTCGGCTGCTTCTTGACTTGCACTCCAGGTCCTCTGGATCACGTTCATTCCAAAAATCACGCTCCCGAAGGTTTCATTCCGTTTGGACTCCATTTGATATCCCTTTTCTTCCAAATACTGAAATAGGCAAAAAAAACAGCAATACGGGCTGGGCCTCCGGTTAGTAGGTTAGTCCCAAAAATGATAAAAATGTGTAAAATAAAGCCCATAAACATCCAAAAGGGGTAATATAATAGCATGGAACAATAAAAAAATATAGATACATTGGAGACGTATCAACGTTGTTCCATAGTTCAGCTAAGATACTTGTTCTTTAGGTAATGCTGTTCCATAGTTATCATCCATCAGCCAATGCTATCCCACAGGCTGGTGATTATAGTATTATACCACTTCTAGTATTACCAACGTTGTTCTTTAACACTTTTGTGTGCCATCTAGTTAATCTCGAATACAAATGATACATATTCTGTAGCTTTCATCTGTGTTCTCCCTTTAGTTTATGAGACCTGTTGCTGCTAGTTAACCCCAGTCCTACTATTTATGTCGTCTCCTACATGAACTCATTACATAAATCTAACTGCTAGTTGTCTTCCATGCATGTCAGATATAATTGCACACACTAATATATCCACAAAAACTTCACGAAGCAATGTAAAGGCCAATAAACTTGATGTGAATGATACCCAATATGATGGAACATGTAAAGGCAGTTCTTCAGAAGACTTGCAGAAAGATGATGAATCCTCTTCACCCCACAAGGTCCTTGCTCTAACTTGGCCTGTGATATAGGTACAACATGCATATAATGTCCTGGAGTGTATCTACTCTGTTGCAATGCCATGTGCTTAGCATGTTGATCATGCATGTAAATATGTCATGCCTTCCTGTTTTTCAGTACCTATTCCATTCATGATAACATGTTTTCAAATTCAAGTACTGTCATTCTACTCTATCACAATGCCATCTGCTTAATTTGGACATCATGCTTCTGAATATCTTATGCATTGTTATTCATCAGTATGTACTTCATCTATCTGCCATACCATGTTTTTTTTACATTGAAGTGATGTTCTAGTGCTCTGTTGCAATGGCATCTTATTTTCCCAATCATACACGTGTATGTTGCCTTAGTTATTTCTGTACGTATTCCGCTCGCATATAGTTTTACATTCAACTAGTGTTTTTTTGCTGTGTTGTCCTATCGTAGCCCTAGCTCTTACACCATACTCCCTCTGTCCGGATTACATGTTGCCGAAATGGATAAAAAAGGATGTATCTAGAACTGAAATACGCCTAGACCCATCCATTTTTTTCCAGATGGAGGGAATACATGTCAATATGTCATCCTTTATATTCTCCAGTACCTATTCCATCTCTCTACTGTTGCATGTTTATAATTAAAGCACCATTCTTCTATACAAGGCATGCAAGGGGAAGACGACTATGTTAGAATCTAAAGGGTTACAAACAAGGCCTTTGCAAAAGATCCAAACGCCAGGAGATAATAAACCAACTCCAATTTTTATAGATACTGCTCCAGCATAGAGAAACCCAACTCCTACTGATAATAAGCAGATTCCAGTGGCCAAAGAACTAGTCCGCTCCAGTCCAGCAAAAATATGTCAACTCAATTCTAAGAAGCGCGTGGGTATCCTTGCATCATGAAATTTTATAGCATGCTGTTCATATTTTCTACATGTTTCTTACCCATCTCTCTTTTAGAAAATAAGCTTAATAGATAGAAGAATTTCTGCAATGGTATCCTTTATGAGGAAAGATTCTTGGAGGAATTCTCTGTGCTCCAATGTAGATGTAAGTACCTGTTGTATATCAATATATTTTTACATCAGCATGTATTTTGTTAATCGGCGTGAATCCAACCTTTACCTGATCTAAATTTAGTTGTAGCAAAATGTATGATTAAAGGCCACAATGTTGATTTTTGTAAGGAAAACTGCCTGGTAGTTTTGCATCCCGAGCTGCATGAGTGTACTATCTCATATCAGTGGGTTTGAATACTTTGGTTCTGCAGTGGGGTTTTCAGTGTTTTTTTACTGTGTTGTCCTGTCGTATCCCTAGCTCTTACATCATACTCCCTCTGTCCGGATTAAATGTCGCAGAAATGGATAAAACTGGATGTATCTAGAACTGAAATATGCCTAGACCCATCCATTTATTTCCGGATGGAGGGAATACATGTCAATATGTCATGCCTTTCTATTCTTCAGTACCTATTCCATCTCCGCTGTAGCATGTTTTATAACTGAATCACCATTCTTCTATATAAGGCATGCAAGGGGAAGACAGCTATGTTAGAATCTGAAGGGTTACAAACCAGGTCTTTGCAAAAGATCCAAACGCCAGGAGATAATAAACCAACTCCATTTTTCATAGATACTGCTCCATCACAAAGAAACCCAACTCCCATTGATAATAAGCAGATTCCAGTGGCCAAAGAACTAGTCCGCTCCAGTCCAGCAAAAGAATGTCAACTCCATTCTAAGAAGCGTGTGCGTATCCTCGCATCATGAAATTTTGTAGCATTCTGATCATATTTTCTACATGTTTCTTACCCATCTCTCTTTTAGAAAATAAGGTTAAACGATAGAAGACTTCCTCCATTGGGATCGTATTCGAGGAAAATATCTTGCGGGAATTCTCTGTGCTCCAATGCTGATGTAAGTACCTGTTGTATATCACTATATTTTTACATCAACATGTATTTTGTTAATCGGCGTGAATCTAATCTTTGTCTGATCTAAAATTAGCAAAATCTTAAAGGTTCCAATGTTGATTTTTGTAAGGAAAACTGCCTGGTAGTTTTGCATACTGAGCTCCATGAATGTACTATCTCATATCACGCACATTACTAAATTGTAGTGCTTCTCTGGTTGCCCATTCATTCATTGTGTCAATGTTGCTTTCGTACTACCTTACCTGGCTGATGATAGCTGTGCCATATTGTGTTAATTTGGTGTAGGCTAGTTGCCTAAACGTTCGTTGTGTCAATGTTGCTTTCCTATTCTCTGACTTGGCCAATGATAGCAATGCTAGTGTGTTAATTTTGTGCAGGCTGATGAAGATAAGAAGACAAACTCTAAAAACAGCAAGGCAACCACATTGTTTCTTTCCAGTAAATCTAGGCTAGGTAATATGACAATAACTCATTATTAATCTGTTTGGTTCCCGTCCTAATTTATGTTATGATGCAGTGGTCGAGACACTCTCCACTATCAACAATACAAGCCTGCCAAAATCGCCATCTGAATCTGTTCAATATCCTCTATCTAAAATGCAACGGAATAAATGTATGTTTGTGAACCAATTAATGGCTGAAGCAATGATGGAAATGGTGGATGAATCAGAGATGCAGAGTCATGCGACACAACAACTGATCAATATTTTCAGAGACAGTGTAGCAAAGCAGCAAGAAATTGCCCACATGCTTATGGGCGTCATCTGTGCTGAGGTTGCAGATTGTGATGTTGTAGATGCTTAGGTTCTGCTCATTTATTTGCACTGGCATCAATCTTTGATTTCCCAGTGGATGTAATTTCCTGTAATATATGCTGGATGTGCAACGTTATTCCCTGTATGTCGTACCTTTGCTTGATCGGTTTTGGTCCTGTGCATAATAGCTCGTCGTAATGGGCTCAAATTATCTAATTTGGCCTAAAGACATGTACGAACTTTAGTGGGCCCATTAAGTTAATGGGCCGTTATTAGGCCGAAAGTTAATGGTCGGCCCTCTTACCCCCCGGGTCGTTAACAGGCCGTCATCAAAGCGGGCAACAGGTGGCCCCAATTTATTTCACGGGCTATTAACAGGCTGTTACTAAGTTTGGGCTACATATGGCCCAACTATACTGTAGGCCTTTAGCAAGCCAAAAGAGACAGCGGGCTTGTACTGGACCATGAAGAGCATGGGCCGCTAAGAGGCCGAAATTCAGGTCGTATTGTAAATGGACCAACTGTGTTGTGGACCTTTAGCAGGCCGAAAGAGAAACCGGGCTGGTATTGGACCATGACGGGCATGGGCCGTTAAAAGGCCAAAACTAAGGTCCGACTACAAATGGCCCAACTCATTTATGGTCCGTTAACAGGCCGAAAGGCACACAGGGCCGGGAATTGGCCCAACACTTAAATGGGTCGCTAAAAGGCCAAAACTCAAGTACGACTACAAATGGCCCAACTGATTTATGGGCTGTCAACAGGCTGAAAGTGACACCAGGCTAGAAATTGGCCCAACACTTAAATGGGCTGCTAAAAGGCCGAAACTCAGGTCCGACTACAAATGGCCCATCAGATTTATGGGCTGTCAACAGGCTGAAAGACACACCAGACCGGAAATTAGCCCAACATTTAAATGGGTCGCTAAAAGGCCGAAAGATGTACATCCTGAAAATTGGCCCATCCATTAAATGGGCCGTTAACAGGCCGAAATCTCATCGGGCCGATATTGAGCCCAAATATATAGCGGGTCGTTAACGGGTCAAACTGATGATGGGCTGCAATGGTGTCAAATCTTTAACGGACCGTTGACGGGCCGAATTGGCACATCTCGTATGGGTCGTGGGCTTAAATGGACCTAACACAGGTAGGCCTTATATGGGCCGGCCTGCTAATTTTTACTAGGCTGGCCTTTTTCACCGGAATGGGCCACTATTGGTCCGTGCCACGTGTTGACCTATCATAGGCGCCTCATGTCCAATGAGTGGATGACATCTGTCCCAACGGTGAGGTAACACGTGTTTCCTGCGGCCAATGATGATTGTACGCGTGGAAAATCCCCATTGGCCCGGGCTGTTAATAGGTTATCGGATCCAAAACCGGACCCGATAGCTTAACGGGGTTCCATTACGGTGGATGCCACGTGTCAGTCACCCTTGACGAAAGCACTTCTGTGACGCGCGATTTATTGTCATGGAAGTGGACACTTCCGTGATGATAATTTTGGTAATGTCATGGAACACTTCTACGACAGCACAGGTATGACTATCTTGATTCTGTCATAAAATCGTCATGGATGTACATGCATGACAAAAAAGGTGACCTACTGTGACAAACACGTATCATCACGGAAGTGCATTTTTTTGTAGTGTTAAGTGGAAACTTGATATATGTGTGGATACATAGACAAAACACCGTGTCCCTAGTAAGCCTCTACTAAACTAGCTTGTTAATCAAAGATGGTTAAGTTTCCTAACCATAGATATGTGTTGTCATTTGATGAATGGTATCACATCATTAGGAGAATGATGTGATGGACAAGACCCATCCGTTAGCTTAGCATATTGATCGTTCAGTTTTATTGCTATAGCTTTCTTCATGTCATATACATATTCCTTTGACTATGAGATTATCCAAATCCCGAATACCGGAGGAATACCTTGTGTGCTATCAAACGTCACAACGTAACTGGGTGATTATAAAGATGATCTACAGGTATCTCCGAAGGTGTTTGTTGGGATGGCATAGATCGGTATTAGGATTTGTCACTCCGAGTATCGGAGAGGTATCTTTGGGCCCTCTCGGTAATGCACATCATAAGAAGCCTTGCAAAGAAAAGTGAATAATGAGTTATTTGTGGGATGATGTATTATGGAATGAGTAAAGAGACTTACCGGTAACGAGATTGAACTAGGTATGAAGATACCGACGATCGAATCTCGGGCAAGTAACATACCGATGACAAAGGGGAAAATGTATGTTGTCATTACGGTTCGACTGATAAAGATCTTCATACAATATGTGGGAACCAATATGAGCATCCAGGTTCTGCTATTGGTTATTGACCGGAGATGTGTCTCGGTCATGTCCCGTAGGGTCTGCACGCTTAACGTTCGATGATGATTTTGTATTATATGAGTTATGTGACTTGATGACCGAATGTTGTTCAAAGTCCCGGATGAGATCACAGACATGACGAGGAGTCTCGAAATGGTTGAGAGGTAAAGATTGATATATATGACGATAGTATTCGGACAACGGAAGTGTTCCGGAGGGTACCGGATACTTATCGGGTCACTGGAAGGGGTTCAGGGCACCCCCGACAAAAGATATGGGCCTAATGGGCCAAGAGGGGAAACACAACAGCCAGCAGGGGCTGCTGCACCCCCCATATGGGCCAAACCAAAGAAGAAGGAAAGAGGGGAAGAGAGAAGGAAGGGGAGGGATTCGGCCTCCCCCTTCCTTCCCTCCTCCCTCCTCCTTCCTCCCCCCTCTGGAACTTATGGAAGGGGGAGGCCGAATTGGGGAGGTGCCCAAGTAGGATTCCTCCTACTTGGGCTGCCCCCTTGCTGCTCCCATCCCTCTCCCACCTATATATACATGGGGAGGGGTGATGTCTACTATGCAACTTTATTCCTGTAGACTCGTGTTGGGCCTCCAAGCGCAGAGTTTTGTAGGACAATAGCAATTTACCACTAGAGAGGAAGCTAATAATGATGATCATGAAACTTCAGATCAAGTTACTACTGAACATCATAGGTCAACCAGAGCACATTCTGCACCAGAGTGGTACGGTAATCCTGTTCTGGAAGTCATGTTACTAGACCATGACGAACCTATGAACTATGAAGAAGCAATGATGAGCCCAGATTCTGATAAATGGCTTGAGGCCATGAAATCTGAGATAGGATGCATGTATGAGAACAAAGTGTGGACTTTGGTTGACTTGCCCGATGATCGGCGAGCCATAGAGAAAAATGCATCTTCAAGAAGAAGACTGACGTTGATGCTAATGTTACTGTCTACAAAGCTCGAATTGTCGCGAAAGGTTTTCAAAAAGTTCAAGGAGTTGACTACGATGAGACCTTCTCACACGTGGCGATGCTTAAGTCGGTCCGAATCATGTTACAATTGCCACATTTTATGATTATGAAAATGGACATCAAAACTGCATTCCTTAATGGATTTCTTAAAAAAAAGTTGTATATGATGCAACCAGAAGGTTTTGTCGATCCTAAAGGTGCTAACAAAGTGTGCAAGCTCCAGTGATCCATCTATGGACTGGTGCAAGCATCTCACAGTTGGAATATTCGCTTTGGTGAGGTGACCAAAGCATATAGTTTTATACAGACTTTCGGAGAAGCCTGTATTTACAAAAAAGTGAGTGGGAGCTCTGTAGCATTTCTAATATTATATGTGGATGACATATTGTTGATTGGAAATGATGTAGAATTTTTGGATAGCATAAAAGGATACTTGAAAAAAAGTTTTTCAATGAAGACCTCAGTGAAGCTGCTTATATATTGGGCATCAAGATCTATAGATATAGATCAAGACGCTTAATAGGACTTTCACAAAGCACATACCTTGATAAATTTTTGAAGAAGTTCAAAATTGATCAGTCAAAGAAAGGGTTCTTGCCTGTGTTACAAGGTGCGAAGTTGAGTCAGAGTCAATGCCCGACCACTGTAGAAGATAAAGAGAAATGAAAGTCATTCCCTATGCCTCAGCCATAGGTTCTATCATGTATGCTATGTTGTGTACCAAACCTGATGTGTGCCTTGCTATAAGTCTGGCAGAGAGGTACCAAAGTAATCCAAGAGTGGATCACTGGACAGTGGTCAAGAACATCCTGAAGTATATGAAGAGAACTAAGGATATGTTTCTCGTTTATGGAGGTGACAAAGAGCTCATCGTAAATGATTACGTCGATGCTAGCTTTCACACTGATCCGGATGACTCTAAGCCACAAACCGGATATGTATTTATATTGAATGGTGGAGCTATCAGTTGGTGCAGTTCTAAGCAGAGCGTCGTGGCGGGATCTACGTGTGAAGCAGAGTACATAGCTGCTTCGGAAGCAACAAATGAAGGAGTCTGGATGAAGGAGTTCATATCCGATCTAGGTGTAATACCTAGTGCATCGGGTCCAATGAAAATCTTTTGTGACAATACTGGAGCAATTGCCTTAGAGAAGGAATCCAGATTTCACAAAAGAACCAAACACATCAAGAGACGCTTCAACTCCATCCGTGATCAAGTCAAGGAGTGAGACATAGAGATTTGCAAAATACATACGGATCTGAATGTTGTAGACTAGTTGAATAAGCCTCTTCCACGAGCAAAACATGATCAGCACCAAGACTCCAGGGGTGTTAGAATCATTACAATGTAATCTAGATTACTGACTCTAGTGCAAGTGGGAGACTGAAGGAAATATGCCCCAGAGGCAATAATAAAGTTGTTATTTTTTATTTCCTTATATCATGATAAATATTTATTATTCATGCTGGAATGATATTAACCGGAAACTTGATACATCTGTGGATACATAGACAAAACACCGTGTCCCTCGTAAGCCTCTACTAGACTAGCTTGTTAATCAAAGATGGTTAAGTTTCCTAACCATAGACATGTGTTGTCATTTGATGAATGGGATCACATCATTAGGATAATGATGTGATGGACAAGACCCATCCATTAGCTTAGCATATCGATCGTTCAGTTTGATTGCTATAGCTTTCTTCATGTCATATACATATTCCTTTGACTATGAGATTATGCAACTCCCAAATACCGGAGGAATACATTGTGTGCTATCAAATGTCACAATGTAACTGGGTGATTATAAAGATGCTCTACAAGTATCTCCGAAGGTGTTTGTTGGGTTGGCATAGATCGAGATTAGGATTTTCACTCAGAGTATCAGATAGGTATCTCTGGGCCCTCTCGGTAATGCACATCATAAGAAGCCTTGCAAGCAAAGTGAATAATGAGTTAGTTGCGGGATGATGTATTACGGAACGAGTAAAGAGATTTGCTAGTAACAAGATTGAACTAGGTATGAAGATACCGACGATCTAATCTCGGGCAAGTAACATACCAATGACAAAGGGAATAACGTATGTAATCATTACGGTTCGACTGATAAAAATCTTCGTATAATATGTAGGCACTAATATGAGCATCCAGGTTCCACTATTGTTATTGACCGGAGATGTGTCTCGGTCATGTCTACATAGTTCTTGAACCCGTAGGGTCCGCACGCTTGACATTTGATGATGATTTTGTATTATATGAGTTATGTGATTTGGTGACTGAATGTTGTTCGGAGTCCTGTTTGAGATCACGGGTAAGACGAGGAGTCTTGAAAAGGTCGAGAGGTAAAGATTGATATATAGGATGATAGTATTCAGACACCAGAAGTGTTTCGGAGGGTACCGGGTACATATGGGGTCACTGGAAGGGGTTCTGGGAACCCCGACAAAAGATATGGGCCTAATGGGCCAAGAGGGGAAACACACCAGCCAGCAGGGGCTGTTGTGCCCCCCATATGGGCCGAACCAGAGGAGAAGGAAAGAGGGTAAGAGAGAAGTAAGGGGAGGGATTCGGCCTCCCCCTTCCTTCCCTCCTACCTCCTCCTTCCTTCCCCCTCTGGAACTTATGGAAGGGGGGAGGCCTAATTGGGGAGGCGCCCAAGTAGGAGTCCTCCTACTTGGGGTGCCCCCTTGCTGCTCCCCTCCCTCTCCCACCTATATATACAGGGGGAGGGGTGATGTCTACTATGCAACTTTATTCTTGTAGACTCGTGTTAGGCCTCCAAGCACAGAGTTTTGTAGCACAATAGCAATTTTCCCTCAAGTGGATGACCTAAGGCTTATCAATCCGTGGGAGTCGTAGGATGAAGATAGTCTCTCTCAAACAACCCTGCAACCAAATACAAGAAATCTCTGCGTCCCCAACAGACCCAATACAATGGCAAATTGTATAGGTGCACTAGTTCGGCGAAGAGATGGTGATAAAAGTGTAATATGGATGGTAGAAATATATTTTTATAGTCTGAAAATAAAAAAATAGCAAGGTAGAAAGTGATAAAACGGAGCACGAACGGTATTGCAATGCTTGAAAATGAGGCCTAGGGTCCGTACTTTTGCTAGTGCAATCTCTCAACAATGATAATATAATTGGATCATATAACCATCTCGCAATGTGCGATGAAGAATCACTCCAAAGTTCCTAACTAGCAGAGAACATAAGAATAAATCTTTTGTAGGGTACGAAACTGCCTTGAAGCTATTCTTTCTGATCGATCTATCCAAGAGTTCGTACTAAAATAACACCAAATAATTTCAGATTCATAATACTCAATCCAACACAAAGAACCTCAAAGAGTGCCCCAAGATTTATACCGGAGAAACAAAGACGAGAACGTGCATTGATGTCTACTACGCAACCTTCTCCTTGTAGACGTTGTTGGGCCTCCAAGTGCAGAGGTTTGTAGGACAATTGCAAATTTCCCTCAAGTGGATGACCGAAGGTTTATCAATCCGTGGGAGGCGTAGGATGAAGATGGTCTCTCTCAAACAACCCTGCAACCAAATAACAAAGAGTCTCTTGTGTGCGCAACACACTCAATACAATGGTAAATTGTATAGGTGCACTAGTTCGGCGAAGAGATGGTCATACAAGTGCAATATGGATGGTAGATATGGGTATTTGTAATCTGAAATTATAAAAACAGCAAGGTAACTAATGATAAAAGTGAGCGTAAACAGTATTGCAATGCTAGGAAACAAGGCCTAGGGTTCATACTTTCACTAGCGCAAGTTCTCTCAACAATAATAACATAATTGGAACATATAAATAACCCTCAACATGCAACAAAGAGTCACTCCAAAGCCACTAATAGCGGAGAACAAACGAAGAGATTATGGTAGGGTACGAAACCACCTCAAAGTTATCCTTTCTGCTCGATCTATTCAAGAGTCCGTAGTAAAATAACATGAAGCTATTCTTTCCGTTCAATCTATCATAGAGTTCATACTAGAATAACACCTTAAGACACAAATCAACCAAAACCCTAATGTCACCTAGATACTCCAATGTCACCTCAAGTATCCGTGGGCATGATTATACGATATGCATCACACAATCTCAGATTCATCTATTCAACCAACACAAAGTACTTCAAAGAGTGCCCTAAAGTTTCTACCGGAGAGTCAAGATGAAAACGTGTGCCAACCCCTATGCATAGGTTCATGGGTGGAACCCGCAAGTTGATCATCAAAACATACATCAAGTGGATCACATGATATCCCATTGTCACCACAGATAAGCACGGCAAGACATACATCAAGTGTATTCAAATCCTTAAAGACTCAATCCAACAAGATAACTTCAAAGGGAAAACTCAATCCATTACAATAGAGTAGAGGGGGAGAAACATCATAAGATCCAACTATAATAGCAAAGCTCGCGATACATCAAGATCGTGCCGAATCAAGAACATGAGAGAGAGAGATCAAACACATAGCTACTGGTACATACCCTCAGCCCCGAGGGTGAAATACTCCCTCCTCGTCATGGAGAGCATCGGGATGATGAAGATGGCCACTGGTGAGGGATCCCCCCCTCCGGCAGGGTGCCGGAACGGGCTCCCGAGAGGTTTTTGGTGGCTATAGAGGCTTGCGGCGGCGGAACTCCCGACCTATCTTGTTCTTCGAAGGTTTTAGGGTATATGGACTTATATAGGCGAAAGAAGTCGGTTAGGAGACGCTCGAGGGGCCCACGTGACAGGGGGCGCACCTAGTAGGGGGGCACCCTCGTGGCCACCTCGAAGCTTCCTTAACTTCAACTCCAAGTCTCCTCGATCACATCCGTTCCAAAAATAACGCTCCCGAAGGTTTCATTCTGTTTGGACTCCGTTTGATATTCCTTTTCTTCGAAACACTGAAATAGGCAAGAAAACAACAATATGGGTTGGGCCTCCGGTTAATAGGTTAGTCCCAAAAATAATATAAATGTGTATAATAAAGCACATAAACATCCAAAACAGATAATATAATAGCATGAATGCTTCATAAATTATAGATACGTTGGAGACATATCATGCATCAACCCCTATGCATAGATTACCCCAATGTCACCTCGGGAATCCGCAAGTTGAGTGCCAAAACACATATCAAGTGAATCAATATGATACCCCATTGTCACCACGAGTATTCATATGCAAGACATATATCAAGTGCTCTCAAATCCATAAAAGTATTCATTCCGATAATACGAAATCTCAAAGGGAAAACTCGATTCATCACAAGATAGAGAGGGGAAAACACCATACGATCCGACTATATTAACAAAGCCCGCGATACATCAAGATCGGGACATCTCAAGAACACGAGAGAGAGAGAGAGAAAGAGAGAGAGAGAGAGATTAAACACATAGCTACTGGTACAAACCCTCGGCCCCAAGGGTGGACTACTCCCTCCTCATCATGGTGGCCGCCGTAATGATGAAGATGGCCACCGGTGATGATCTCCACCTCCGGCAGGGTGCCGGAACGGGTTCTAGATTGGTTTTCATGGATATAGAGGTTTACGGTGGTGAAACTTCTGATCTAGGGTTACCCCAAGGGTTTTTGGAATATTTGACGATTTATAGGGCGAAGAGGGGGTGCAGGAGGCCACTGAGGTGGGCACAACCCACCTTGGCGCGCCTGGGACCCCAAGCGCGCCCTAGTGGGTTGTGCCCCCCTCGGGGCACCCCTAGGTGCTTCTCTAGCCCACTGGATGTCTTCTGGTCCAAAAAAATCTCCAAAAAGTTTCGCTGCATTTGGACTCCGTTTGATATTGATTTACTGCGATGTAAAAAACAAGCAAAAAAACATCAACTGGCACTGGGCACTGGGTCAATAGGTTAGTCCCAAAAAATGATATAAAGTTGCTATAAAATTATTGTAAAACATCCAAGAATGATAATATATTAGCATGAATACTTCATAAATTATAGATACGTTGGAGAGATATCAACATCTTAATTCCTACTCGTCCTCGAGTAGGTAAATGATAAAAGAAATAATTTATGAAGTGTGAATGCTAGCAAAGTGCGCAATTTTGATCAATGGTAATTTCAATCACTTTTCCTAGCATCATAACATCAATTCTTTCTCATAAAATTTCATGTTAAAGTAGCAACCGATTCACATGCTAAGGTTCATACAATGAATTCTCTTGAAACTGAACAACCTATATTCTTAGTCAACAAACAATTGCAATTCAACTTACTCAACAGAGTCTAAGTAAGAGATCCACATACTCATCCATCATATAGTCTTCTATGATTGCTAACACTAACCGCATACACCTGAGCAAAACATTTCAACCGGACGCACAGAAAGATAGGGGCTTATAATTTCGCCTCCCAACGTATTCACCTCAAGGGTGATGTCAACAATAATAACTCATGCTACCCATATCCAACTGGATATATGTGCCTAGATCTTTCCTCACCACATTATGCTTGCCAAAAGAGAAAAATAAAAGGAATAGGGAGAAAAACTTTGACTCTTGCATGAAACTAAATACATAAAAGTAAAATATAGGCCATTCGTAGAGGGAAGCAGAGGTTGCCATGCGCTTTTTGTTTGTATGCTCAATCCCTTAGTGCAAAAGAACATCACGTTATATTGCCCCTTATGATAGCAACATTATTATGCAGTTTGTCGCTTTTATTCTTTGCCATCACAAGTTCGTACAACGCTCAACTTTCTCTTACACCAAATGATCTAACACTTTTAGAAGCAATTTTTATTGCCTTATTGAACCGATGACAACTTACTTGAAGGATCTTACTCAATCCTTAGGTAGGTATGGTGGACTCTTGAAAATAAGATTTGGGTTTAAGGGTTTTTGGAATGCACAAGTAGTATCTCTACTCGGTGCGAAATTTTTGGCTAGCAAAGATGGGGGGCAAGCACCACATGTTGAAGGATCTATGACAATATAACTTCTATGTGAATATGAACAAACATAAACCATTACGTTGTCTTCCTTGTCCAACGTCAACGATTTTGGCATATAATATTTTGATGGGGGCTCACAATCACAAAATATGTCCAAGATAGTGTATTTGCATATGAAAGTTCTCTTCCTTCTACTAATCATTCATGAATTGCTTGTATGACCAATATTGTGATTGTCAAGCTTCAAAAGATTTCATTTTCTAAACCCAATGTAAAGCTACAACTAGGCATGATATGAACATACAATTTCAACTTCATGATGTGCAATTCATTCAACAATTTACTCATAGGATATAAGTGAAGCACAAGAGTAAATGACAAGCTACTCCAAAAAGATATAAGTGAAGATCAAGCGAGTAGTTAGGTAAATGGGTAGCTATTTGAGGACTCTCTCTTATTTAAAAGTTTCAGACCTAAATATTTTATTAAAACAGCAAGCAAAAAAAAACAAAATGACATTCCAAGAATAGCACACATCATGTGAAGAAGCAAAACTTAGGCTCAAGAGATACTAACCGATAATTGTTGATGAAGAAAGGTGGGATGCCTACCGGGGCATCCCCTAGCTTAGATGCTTGAGACTTATTGGAATATTAACTTGGGATGCCTTGGGCATCCCCAAGATTGATCTCTTGTGTCTCCTTAATTTCTCTTATATCACGGTTTTCCTAAATCTCAAAAACTTCATCCACACAAAACTCAACAAGAACTCGTGAGATAAGTTAGTACAAATCAATGCAAAAACCTTATCATTCTATACTGTAGCAAATCACAAAATTATTATTCAACATTGCATACTAAATGCCTTTGCATATTTAATACTCCTATCCTCAAATAGAATCATTAAACAAGCAAACATATGCAAACATAACAACAATCTGTCAAAACAGTGCAGTCTTTAAAGAATGCAACAGTATCAATACTTCTTTAAATCAAAATATTATGAAAATTTACCACACTGTACAAAATTTATCAGAGCTTATTGTGCAAAAGTTTCAACATTTTATCACATTATGACTTTTCTCGGGAATTTTTGCAACAACGATAAACTTTCTATTTTGAAACAACAACATGTAGACGTGCAAAATAAGCATGGTAAAGGCTATCCTTGACATTTTTATGGAAAAGAAAGATGCAAAACATTATTCTAAATAACATCAAGAAAATCCTAACAAAATTAAATGATGCTCCAAGCAAAACTCATATCATGTGACGAATGAAAATGTAGCTCCAAGTGAGGTTACCGATAATGTTGGAGACAAAAGAGGGGGTGCCTTCCGGGGCATCCCCAAGCTTAGTTGCTTGGATCTTCATTGAATATTACCTCGGAGTGCCTTGGGCATCCCCAAGCTTAGGGTCTTGTCACTCCTTATTCTCCTCATATCGATATCTCACCCAAAACTTGCAAACTTAAATCACACAAAACTTAACGGAACTTCGTGAGATAGGTTAGTATGATAAAGAGCAAACCATTTCACTTTGGTACTATCAAAGACAAGATTCATAATTGTTTACACACAATGCCTACTGTAGCATATCATTTCCACAATTTATATTGAACTATATAAGCCATAGAAACTAGGAAATAAGCAAACTATGCATTGATAACAGAGTCTATCAAAAACAGAACAGTCTGTAGTAATCTGTACTCCAACCATACTTATGCTACTCAAAAAATTCTAAAAAATTAGGACAACGTAGGGAATTTGTATATATATCACCTGTAAAAAATTCAGATCAAAATCACGTTCCGATAAATTTTCAAAATTCCTGGACTGATCCCAAAAGGTTCTGTTTTTGGACAGAATCAAGTCAACTATCATCCACGCTATCCCAAAGGCTTTACTTGGCACTTCATTGAAATAAAAGCAATAAAACACGATTAATACAGTAGCTTAATCATTTGAACACATAAAAATAGTAGGTAAAAGTGTTGGGTTGTCTCCCAACAAGCGCTTTTCTTTAATGCATTTTTAGCTAGGCATGATGATTTCAATGATGCTCGCATAAAAGTAAATAATTGAAACATGAAAAGGAGCATCATGAATCACATGGAAATCACATTTAAGCCTAACCCACTTCCTATGCATAGGGATTTTGTGAGCAAATAATTTGTTGGAGCAAGAAGCAACTAGCATAGGAAGGCAAAACAAGTGCAACTTCAAAACTTTCAACGTAAAGAGGGGAAACTTGATATTATTGCAATATGTAAAAGCATATGTTCCCCTCTCATAATAATTTTAAGTACCATCGTGAATGAATTCAATAATATAACCATCACATAAAGCATTCTTTTCATGATACATAAGCATAGAAATTTTGTTACTCTCCACATAAGCAAATTTATTCTCATCAATAGTAGTGGGAGCAAACTCAACAAAATAGATATCATGTGATTGAAAATTAAAATCACAATGACAAGTTTCATGGTTATCATTATTCTTTATAGCATACATGTCATCACAATAATCATGATAGATAGCAACTTTGTTCTCATCATCAGTTGAAACCTCTTCCAAAATAGTGGATTCATCACTAAATAAAGTCATGACCTCTCCAAATCCACTTTCATCAATGTAATCATCATAAATAGGAGGCATGATATCATCATAGTAATTTTTCTCATCAAAACTTGGGGGACTAAAGATATCATCTTCATCAAACATAGCATCCCCAAGCTTATGACTTTGCATATCATTAGCATCATGGATATTCAAAGAATTCATACTAAAAACATTGCAATCATGCTCATCATTCATGGATTCTATGCCAAACATTTTATAGCATTCTTCTTGTAACAATTGAGCACAATTTTGCTTTCCATCATTTTCATGAAAGACATTATAAGGATGAATAATATGATGCAACCTCAATTCCATTTTTTTGTAGTTTTCTTTTTATAAACCAAACTAGTGACAAAACAAGAAACTAAAAGATTCAATTGCAAGATCTAAAGATATACCTTCATGCACTCACCTCCCTGGCAACGACGCCAGAAAAGAGCTTGATGTCTACTACGCAACTTTATTCTTGTAGACTCGTGTTGGGCCTCCAAGCGCAGAGTTTTGTAGGACAGTAGAAATTTTCCCTCAAGTGGATGACCTAAGGTTTATCAATCCGTGGGAGGCATAGGATGAAGATAGTCTCTCTCAAACAACCCTGCAACCACATACAAGAAATCTCTTGTGTCCCCAACACACCCAATACAATGGCAAATTGTATAGGTGCACTAGTTCGGCGAAGAGATGGTGATAAAAGTGTAATATGGATGGTAGAAATATATTTTTATAATCTGAGAATAAAAAACAGCAAGGTAGCACTTGATAAAACGAAGCACAAACGGTATTGCACTGCTTGAAAATGAGGCCTAGGGTCCATACTTTCGCTAGTGCAATCTCTCAACAATGCTAATATAATTGGATCATATAACCATCCCTCAACGTGTGATGAAGAATCACTCCAAATGTGACGCCCGGGTAATCAAGCTACAGTAACCCTGCGCTAATGATGCCACATCACCTCGGTTACTGTTGGTAAACTCGTGTTAGTTCAAAACGATTCAAATTCAAATTTAAAATATAGGCAAACGACAAAAGTTTTCAAATAATAAAACTAAAATGTTCTGGTTGTGCCAAATAATGCGTAGGTAATTATGGTGGAGAAACCACACTTGTATAAAATATGTAAATACTCAAAATGAATAAAATAGTAGCAAACACAATTAGTTAAATGATTATAAAATAATAAACAATTACAAATGATTTTATATTAGGTGCCAAGTTAATTGCGGTAGTGGCATAAGTATTAAAAATATTTTAGGTGCAACTTGGGTTTTCATAAACACCGAAATTTAATAAAACAGAAAAGAAGAAAAGAAATAAAATAGAAAAACAAACTAACAAAAAAAAGGAAAAGAAAACCCCCAGGCCGACTGGACCTCGGCCCAACCAGTGGCCTGCCAGGCCGGCCCACTCCCTCCCCTGGCCTATAACCCCCTGGGGGCACCAAACCCTAACCGACACCCCCACGTCGCCACTTCCCATCCCCACTCCCCTCGCTCACCCACTCCTCGATCCCCTCTGGATCGGGGCAATGGCCGTGCCGTCCGGCGCCCGACCCCGCGCCCCGCCGCTGGGCTCCGTCACCGGTCGCCACCCCGCCGCGCCTCTGTCCTCCCCCGCGATGCCACCACGCCAAAGCCCTCCTCCCCGCGGCCATGGCGTCCACTGGACTGTGCACCCCCCCCTCAACTGGATCTCCCTCGCCTCAACGCCGCCCCGTCGCCGTCGCCGGATCGCCTCCTCGTCCTCCTCCCCACCGGTCGCCATCGCGCCTCGA
>NC_041393.1:204736429-204809036 GCF_002162155.2 Triticum dicoccoides
CCACGCACCGCCCTGCCGCCGCAATCTCGCGCCGGCCTGCGCCCATCGCCGGCACCCCCCCCACCGTTCGCCTGGGCCAGCGCCCAATCGGGTTGGGGCTTCGCCCGTAGCGCCTGACCCGCTATGGCCCTGTGTGCCACTGACTACAGGGGCCCACGTCCCATAACCTTTAAAAAAGGGAATAAAAATAAAACAAAAATAATATAAAAATGATTTAATAAGCTTAATTATTAATTAATTAATTATCTAATGAATTAATTAAGTTAATTAATCCAGTTTAATTAATTTAATTAGCTAGTTAGGTTAATTAAATAGTAATTAAATTAACTAATCTATAATTAACCTAAACAGAGAATGACAGGTGGGTCCCACTGGACCCACATGTCAGGTTGACCAGTCAACTCTGTTGACTGCTGATGTCAGCATGACATCATGCTGATGTCATTAAATCATTTTCGAATTAATTAAATAATTAATTAAATCCTAGAAATTAATAAAATCTTTAGAAAATCATATCTTTTAATCTGTAACTCGGATTAAAATATTTTCAACATGAAAGTTGCTCAGAACGACGAGACGATTCCGGATACGCAACCCGTTCGTCCACCACACCCCCCTAACCTATCAAACTCGCAACTTTCCCCCTCCGGCTCCTTTGCCCGAAAACACGGAACCCCGGGGATACTTTCCCGGATGTTTTTCCCCCTTCACCGGTATCACCTACTACCGCGTTAGGGCACACCGAACACCGCATATTGCCTTGTTATATTTTGTGATGCTTTGTTTGCTCTGTATTCATTATTTCTTCCCCCTCTTCTCTCCGGTAGACTACGAGACCCACGCTGCTGCTGACCAGTTCGACTACGGAGTTGACGACCCCTCTCTCTTTCCAGAGCAACCAGGCAAGCCCCCCCTTTGATCACCAGATATCGCCTACTCTTCTCTATACTGCTTGCATTAGAGTAGTGTAGCATGTTACTGCTTTCCGTTAATCCTATTCTGATGCATAGCCTGTCATTGTTGCTACAGTCATTGATACCTTACCCGCAATCCTAGATGCTTAGTATAGGATGCTAGTGTTCCATTAGTGACCCTACACTCTTGTCCGTCTGCCATGCTATACTACTGGGCCGTGATCACTTCGGGAGGTGATCACGGGCATATACTATATACTTTACACAGTTACATTACCTGTGATACTGTTCGGAGATGGGGGCTGAAGGGGCAGGTGGCTCCATCCCGGTAGAGGTGGGCCTAGGTTCCCGACGGCCCCCGACTGTTACTTTGTGGCGGAGCGACAGGGCAGGTTGAGACCACCTAGGAGACAGGTGGGCCTGGCCCTGTTCGGCGTTCGCGGATACTTAACACGCTTAACGAGATCTTGGTATTTGATCTGAGTTGGCTACGAGCCTATACGCACTAACCATCTACGCGGGAGTAGTTATGGGTATCCCGACGTCGTGGTATCAGCCGAAGCACTTCAGACGTCAGCGACGGAGCGGCGCGCGCCGGATTGGAACGTAAGCCTGCTCTTGTATTAAGGGGGCTAGTTCTACTTCCGGCCGCCCACGCAACATGCAGGTGTGCTATGGGCGATGGGCCCAGACCCCTGTGCGCTTAGGTTTAGACCGACGTGCTGGCCTCTCTGTTTTGTCTAGGTGGGGCTGCGACGTGTTGATCTTCCGCGGCCGGGCATGACCCAGGAAAGTGTGTCCGGCCAAATGGGATCAAGCGTGTTGGGGAATGTGGTGCACCCCTGCAGGGAAGTTAATCTATTCGAATAGCCGTGATCTTCGGTAACAGGACGACTTGGAGTTGTACCTTGACCTTATGACAACTAGAACCAGATACTTAATAAAACACACCCTTCCAAGTGCCAGATACAACCGGTGGTCGCTCTACCTCAGGGATATGAGGAGGGGATCGCCGGGTAGGATTATGCTATTTGGAGATGCTACTTGGAGATGCTACTTGGAGGACTTCAATCTACTCTCTTCTACTTGATGCAAGACGGTGGCTGCGAGAAGCGTAGTCTGCGACAGGATTAGTTATCCCCCTCTTATTCTGGCATTCTGCAGTTCAGTCCACTGATATGGCCTCCTTACACATATACCCATGCATATGTAGTGTAGCTCCTTGCTTGCGAGTACTTTGGATGAGTACTCACGGTTGCTTTTCTCCCCCTTTTCCCCTTTCCCTTCTACCTGGTTGTCGCAACCAGATGCTGGAGCCCTGGAGCCAGACGCCACCGTCGACGACGACCCATACTACACCGGAGGTGCCTGCTACTACGTGCTGCCCGCTGATGACGACCTGGAGTAGTTAGGAGGATCCCAGGCAGGAGGCCTGCGCCTCTTTCGATCTGTATCCCAGTTTGTGCTAGCCTTCTTAAGGCAAACTTGTTTAACTTATGTCTGTACTCAGATATTGTTGCTTCCGCTGACTCATCTATGATCGAGCACATGTATTCGAGCCCTCGAGGCCCCTGGCTTGTATTATGATGCTTGTATGACTTATTTATGTTTTAGAGTTGTGTTGTGATATCTTCCCGTGAGTCCCTGATCTTGATCGTACACGTTTGCGTGCATGATTAGTGTACGATTGAATCGGGGGCGTCACACCAAAGTTCCTAACTAGCGAAGAACATAAGAAGAAATCGTTTGTAGGGTACGAAACCACCTCGAAGCTATTCTTTCTGATCTATCTATCCAAGAGTTTGTACTAAAATAACACCAAATAATTTCAAATTCATAATACTCAATCCAATACAAAGAATCTCAAAGAGTGCCCCAAGATTCCTACCGGAGAAACAAAGACGAGAACATGCATAAACCCCTATGCATAGGTTACCCCAATGTCACCTCGGGAATCCACAAGTTGAGTGCCAAAACACATATCAAATGAATCAATATGATACCCATTGTCACCACGAGTATTCATATGCAAGACATATATCAAGTGCTGTCAAATCCATAAAAGTATTCAATCCAATAAAACGAAATCTAAAAGGGAAAACTCAATTCCTCACAAGATAGAGAGGGGAAAACACCATATGATCCGACTGTATTAACAAAGCCCGCGATACATCAAGATCGGGACATCTCAAGAACATGAGAGAGAGAGAGACTAAACACATAGCTACTAGTATTAACCCTCAGCCCCGAGGGTGGACTACTCCCTCCTCATCATGGTGGCCGCTGGGATGATGAAGATGGCCACCGGTGATGATCTCCCCCTCCGACAGGGTGCCGGAACGGGGTCTAGATTGGTTTTCATGGATATAGAGGCTTGCGGCGGCAGAACTTCTGATTTAGGGTTACCTCGAGGGTTTTTGGAATATTTGACAATTTATAGGGAAAAGAGGGGGTCCGGGAGGCCACCGAGGTGGGCACAACCCACCTGGACGCGCCTGGGCCTCCAGGTGCGCCCTAGCGGGTTGTGCCCCCCTCGGGGCACCCCCTAGGTGCTTCTCTGGCCCACTGGATGTCTTGTGGTAAAAAAAATCTCCAAAAAGGTTTGCTGCATTTGGACCCCGTTTGATATTGATTTCCCGCGATGTAAAAAACAAGCAAAAAATAGCAACTGGCACTGGGCACTGGGTCAATAGGTTAGTCCCAAAAAATGATACAAAGTTGCTATAAAATGATTGTAAAACATCCAAGAATGATAATATATTAGCATGAATACTTCATAAATTATAGATATGTTGGAGACGTATCAAGGGGGCGCCTAGAACATAGAACAACATCTGTTAGCCTTATGCGGCGCCCCCCTCCACAGATTACACCCTCGGTCATATTCTCGTGGTGCTTAGGCGAAGCCCTGCATGGATCACTTCACCATCAACGTCACCACGCCGTCGTGCTGACGGAACTCATCTACTTCCTCGATACTTTGCTGGATCAAGAGTTCGAGGGATGTCATTGAGCTGAATGTGTGCAGAACTCGGAGGTGCCGTACGTTCAGTACTTGATCGGTCGGAACTAGAAGAAGTTTGAAAACGCTTCCGCTTTCGGTCTACGAGGGTACGTAGACACACTCTCCCCTTCTCATTTCTATGCATCTCCTACATAGATCTTGAGTGAGCGTAGGAAATATTTTGAAATTGCATGCCATGTTTCCCAACATAAAAGTAATACAAGTTAATGTTATTGATATTCTACTTGCTGAAAACTCCAAGTCATGGGTATTTGATACCGGATTTGTTGCTCACCTTTGCAACACAATGCAGGGACTACGGAAGATTCGCAAGCTAATAAGAAATGAAGTCATGATGCGAGTCGGGAATGGTGATGGGATTGCCTCTCTAGCTATTGGTGTCATGTCTTTGAGTTTACCTTCAGGATTTGTTTTAGAAGTAAATAATTGTTATTTTGTTCTGAAGTTATGTAAGAACATTATCTCTGGATCATGTTTGATAAGTGACGGGTATTCTTATAAATCAAAAAACAATGGTTGTTCAATATATTATAAGGATATGTTTTATGGATTTGCACCTATTGTAGTTGCCTTGTTCATATTGGATCTTGAACGTGAGAAAAATGTCTTTAACATTAATGCTAAACGTCTTAAGAAGATTGATACTACCACTTACATGTGGCACTGCCGTCTTGGTCATATCAGAAAGAAACGCATGCAAAAACTGTATAAAGATGGAGTATTAACCTCATTTGATTTTGAATCATTTCATACATGTGGATCTTGTCTGATGGGTAAAATTGTTGGACATATGCCCTAGAGCCAATAATAAAGTGGTTATTATTATATTTTCTTAATCATGATAAAGGTTTATTATTTATTCTATAATTGTATTGATTGGAAACTTAAATACATGTGTGAATACATAAACAAATACCAAGTCCCTAGTAAGCCTCTACTAGACTAGCTCGTTGATCAAAAGATGGTTAAGGTTTCCTGACCATAGACATGAGTTGTCGTTTGATAACGGGATCACATCATTAGGAGAATGATGTGATGGACAAGTCCCATCCGTTAGCGTAGCATATGATTATTTAGTTTATTGCTACTGCTTTCTTAATGTCAAATACATGTTCCTTCGACCATGAGATCATGCAACTCCCGGACTCTGGATGAATGCCTTGTGTGTATCAAATGTCACTTCATAACTGGGTGATCATAAAGGTGCTCTATAGGTATCTCCAAAGGTGTCTGTTGAGTTGGCATGGATCGAGATTGGGATTTGTCATTCCGTATGACGGAAAGGTATCTCTGGGCCCTCTCGGTAATACATCATCACAAGAAGCTTGCAAGCAAAGTGACTGAGGAGTTAGTTACAAGATGATGTATTACGGAACGAATAAAGAGACTTACCGGTAACGAGACTGAACTACGTATGGAGATACCGACGATCGAATCTCGGGAAAGTAACATACCGACGGACAAAGGGAACTACGTATGTTGTCATAAAAGTTCGGCCGATAAAGATCTTCGTAGAATATCTAGGAACCAATATGGGCATCTAGGTCCCGCTATTAGTTATTGACCAGAGAAGCGTCTCGGTCATGTCTACATCATTCTCTAACCCGTAGGGTTCGCAGGCTTAACGTTCGTTGACGATATAGTATTATATGAGTTATGTATGTTGGGACCGAATGTTATTTGGAGTTCCGGATGAGATCATGGACATGACGAGGAGCTTTGAAATGGCCCGGAGGTAAAGATTGATATATAGGGTGATGGTTGGGCCAAGATGTAAGGCCCACGGGGCTTTAGGTTAGTGCAAAAGGAAGTTTTGCGGAGGTCGGGGACCAGACGCCAGGGACCCTGGCGTCTGGCCCTCGGCCAGACGCCAAGGATCATGGCGTCTGGGCCAGACATCAAGGACCGTGGCGTCTGGTGCTGGAATCTAAGGACTCCTTGTTGCATTCCAAACCGACTTTGGGGAGGCCCTCTTCCCAAGTAACGAACCCAGGGCTCAAGATATAAATAGAGGAGCGGGGCTAGCCCCTAGAACACAAGTTTTTGAGCCTCCTCTAGTTGGTCCTAGTTGACTAATTAGAGCTAGCCCTAGGTACCTCTAATCCTCATAATTAGAAGCCCAGTAAGGTTCTAATCTCCTCCCTCTAGTTCATCCTCCACTCTAAATCCGTTGGGCTTGGCGAAGCCCTGCGGAAATAGTTTCACCACCACCGTCACCACGCCGTCGTGCTGCCAGAACTCATCTACTACTTTGCCCCTCTTGCTGGATCAAGACACTACTGCAGGATGCTACTAACACAACACTACGATCAGACACCCTTCGACGAAACTGTGTGTGATGCATAATCACAAATGGTGATGTAAAAAACCCGTCAAAAAGGTGCAAAACGTTTGCGTTGGCGGATACATCAAACACGGTTTAGATTTTAGTTGCGTGTGTGATGCTAGGCATATGGTTGAGTTCAATGAACTGTTTGCGATGAAGCAGAACAACAGAAACAGCAGCCAGATGAAGGCGTGTGTGATATACTGCATACAGTTCACTCGGATGAACTGTTTGTGATTAGGCAACACAAAAGAAATGGCCAGGCATATCTAGGTGTGTGCGATATATGACATACGGTTCACTCGGATGAACTGTTTGCTTTGAGCCAAGAGAACAGAAACAGTTCAATTTAACAAGATGTGTGTGATACGCGGAAAACATGTTTGTAATAAAAAATGTGTGCAAACGCTTGGTGGTATACAATTGTCAGCGATTGATGTAATCATCACCGACGGGTTCCCTAGTATGGTCCGTGTGCGATGTCATTGCACACAAAACAACAACATATGTACTTATAACTTATAAGGACTTGATTCCATAAACAGATTGAACATCCAATTATATAGGTGGCTAGTACACACATGACCTTTGCACACACAAAAGTATGTTCCAAAATGCCTAGAAAACTCAAATAATGTATAAAAAGGCAAAACGTACCCTGAATAAATTCATATTTTTAGGACAACGCTCCTATAGTTGCATGTTGCCTCTATAAAATAAATCAAGGCGGGAAGAGACAACATATGTCATTTCGCACACATAGGTGACAAGTTCCCTATCAGAACCATGAGCCTTTTTGAGACAAGCTCCGGTTTGTAAGAAGTTTGTACCAAAACTTGTCCCAAATTGGACTAATTTTTTACCACAACATGTTGGTGCTATGTCATAACACCATACCAAGTTTCATGATTTTGAGGCGATTTTTGGATTTACAGTAATTTTAAAACCAAGTTTCTCAATGTTTACTGTCGAGTCGGCACCGCCCTGGATAGGCTTTTTCCTAGTGGGTCCCAAATGACAAATCCATATCTGTCACTACCATGCAGCTTTTCTTATTAAGAATTACAGCCCATTTGGTGTGCTAGCTGAAAATAAGTTTGTGGGTACTGGTGGGCACTAAGAACTTGCAGTTCTGTAATGAACAAATATCTCAAGGATCTCGTGAGAGTGATGTTCTTTCCCTATGTTGTGAATGATTATAATATTTATGTCTTAATTAAAGAAATGGCAAGCCATTGGCCCAGTATGAAAGAAAATATGGTTCAAAGCCAATTTGAAAAAGGCAACAATATCTAACTCTAGCTTACAAATAGTACAAAAGCACGAGGATTAATTGCTCATTGGGTTTAGAGAAAATCCAGATTGAACAGGACAATGACATCTAACTCAACCAAAGTTTTCGATAGTCACAATCAAATGGATCAGTCTGATCCATAAAATCAAGGGACAATTGCATTTTTACCCCTAGTTGGTTCCTACCCATGGGTTTTGCCCTTACTTTTCGAGATTGCTCAGTTTTGCCCTTACTTTTTCCATCAAGGTCCCTCGAATGCCCTTTGACCGTTTGACCAAAACTTTGAAAATTCATAACTAATTCATATGAACTCAGAAAAATGCAAATAAGATATCAAAATGTTCAGATAAACATTAACTTTATGGGCATATCATTTGCATTCAGGACAAAATCATCATTTAAACTACCCGAGGTAATTAATGTTATTAATATTATTAAAAATAAATAGGTATAAAAAATATTTTTTTCATGAATAAAAATTACATGCAAATGTAGGTGATATTTTCTGAACATCCTGATAACTTATTTGCATTTTTCTGAGTTTCTATCAACTTGTTATGAATGTTCTAATGACTTTGACCATTATTTGGAAACTTCATAACAAGTTGATATGAACTCAGGAAAATGCAAATAAGGTATCAGGATGTTCAGAAATCATCACCTACATTTGCATATAATTTTTATTCACGAAAAGAATATTGTTTATAACTATTTATCTTTAATAATGTTAATAACATTAATGACCTCGGGTAGTTTAAATGATGATTTTGTGCTGAATGCAAATGATATGCCCATAAAGGTAATGTTTATCTGAACATTTTGATATCTTATTTGCATTTTTCTGAGTTCATATGAATTAGTTATGAATTTTCAAAGTTTTGGTCAAACGGTCAAAGGGCATTCGAGGGATCTCGACGGAAAAAGTAAGGGCAAAACTGAGCAAGCTCGAAAAGTAAGGGCAAAACCCGTGGGTAGGAACCAACTAGGGGTAAAAATGCAATTGTCCCTAAAATCAAGATCATGGGCCAGAAATTCTACCGGTCCATGATGACAAGTTGTTGTAACACTGGTGCGCGTCGGTGCTATACAAACGGTTTTTAACCCCTTTCCGCGACGGCATTTGGAACCGTCGCCTAGTGAGTGTGGGTGATAAGGGGAGTCCTTCCCACACGACCCAGAACCCGTCGGGGATATGCCCTCCTGGCACACATGCTCGGCAAAATGAGGTCTTGTGCGACCGACGAGCGCTCAAATACGGAAATACGTACAGTAGAGCTAAAAAATACAATTATACAGACGGAATTGTTTCTGGTCACAAGTACATCCCACACAGTCAGTCCCCGCTAAACGTTTCTGTTCGTATATACATCCCACACAGTCGCTCCAAGGAAAACGTTTTTGTTCACAGGTACATCACACACAATTTTTCCCGTTAAATCGTTTGCGTTATTGAATGTATCACACACGGTCCATAGAAGAAACTGTGTGGCAAAGGTTGTCCATCACACACAGTTTTTATATGGTAAACGTTTGCGCAAGGTGGCCTAACGCAAACAGTTTTCAAGAGAAAGTCGTGTGTGATTGTTCATTGATCCAACACGGTTTATTCCTAGAAACCGTGTGCGTTGCCTGAGGTCATCGCCCACGATATTTTTTCAATAACCGTTTGCAATAGCAAAACCCAATTAGCAGGCTAATTCGCCATTAGCAGGCTAATTGCCCTATTATTAATAATCCATTTATTAATCTAATTGACATTCATATTAAGCACATAATATATTTCATTGCCATATTAAGGAAGCATAATTTCATAATTGAAATACATCAGAGTACAACATGATATAGCTTCAGCACTCAGCTACCCCATTACACAACTGCACCAGCACCAAGTTTCACATGAAACATGTAGAACCTTTCAAAATTAGCATCATAGACGGTATATATACAGATGCATCTCATTTGGAAAACTGCTGAAGCGGAAGGCGAATATTGAGCCTTCATTCATGTTGAAGGTCTTTGCAACTTTAGGCCAGTGCCTGTGGATGATTGACCGTCCGTCCTTCGTCCTCTTAAGGAACACTTCAATATTGAACCGTGGGTGTTGTATGAAAACCTTTCTCGCATCCTGACCAAAGAGGTGGTTTGAGAGGTAATCATCAGTGAACTGCTTTGGAAAGGCCTGAAAACAAGGATGTGCATAAATATCTTCTCTATATTGGAAATTGGGCAAACGAATAAAAAAAGGCAAGGTATAATAGTTAGTACCATCTTGTAGTGAGCTGATGTCTTCTTCATTATGTAGACAAATATCTTGTTGTTTTTTGTCGCTAATTTCTTTATTTTGACAATCTTTTTGAGTTTCTTGATTTGATTGATATTCATGGACAACTCATTTCCCCATATGCAAAAAGGGTCGAACAGTGGGTCAAAACCTCTGACAGCAGGACCTACATGTGCAAGACCAAATTGTTAAAAACCTAAATATTAGAATGGTTCTTGCAATTGCACAATATTGTGCTATTAGACAACGGACCATGCACGTGCTAACCTCGATTGTAAACCTCAGTGCTTCCCATTGTTTCCCTGCAACACATATATGGTAGTTAGTCATGAGGTTAAGTAAGGGCTCGCATGCTATCAGCAAAATATGTTGATGAAATATAAGCACATTGCATATTCATCAGATTAATACAAGCCACATGGAAAACCCATTTATCCAAACCAAGCATGATTAAGAACTAGGAAATATAGCACTTGTATATGTTTCTCATGCATTAAATGCAGCCAAATTCGATTTATTCCTCACATGCACAACAATACAAAATTCTACCCACGACAATTGGACATTAGATTGCAGAATTGAACCAAACAGTTAACTAAACACCACAACAAATGAACCAAACATTAAGGGAGCACCACATTGCACAATATAACATACCCCTAATAGAAGATCAGACAATTAACCAAACAGTTAACTAAAGCCAATTGTAGCAATTGTATTTGTTTCTCATGTATTTACTACAGCCAAATTCAATTTATTCCTCACATGGTATACAATAACAGAATGCACCCACAACTATTGAACATTGCATTGTAGAATTGAACCAAACAGTTGACTAAACACCACAACACAAATGAACAAAATGTTAACTGAGCACCACATTTCACAATGTATAACGAAACCAAGCATGCTTGACAACTTGGAAATATAGAAATTGTATTCGTTTCTCATGTATTTTGTAAAAATAAATTCGATTTATTTCTCACATGGAAGACAATACAAAATTGCAGCCTGAAGAATTGAACATCACATTTGCAGAATTGAACCAAACAGTTAACTGAAGATGACAACTAATTAACAAAACAGTTAATAAGTGAGCACCACACTGCACGACATATAGAACATATACACTAGAGCAACAGATTGCATGGTAAATTAGATAGCTCAATTCACTAGAATTTTTGAAGGAAAGGCAAGAGCAGCACATGCAACAGGTAAACCGAGCATGCTTAACTGGCGTAGCTAGTAAATGGCAAGGTGCTCCTCCAAGATCTGGGGGTCGGCACGAATGGCAGCCATCGCGACCTCATTCGCATGTGCGGCCGCGATTTGCTTCTCTGCTGCCAAATGCTCCTTGAGATCTTGGCTATATTGTGTGCTCCATGGCTTAGGGTGACGCTTATTTGGTGGAGGGGTCGGTGATTTGGGTGGAAGGTGTCGCGCTCGCGCCAGTGGTCGGGGCATGTGCGATGTGGAAGGAGGAGGAGGATGGGGGTCGGTGTGGATTACCTGCGTGGATAGACGAGATCGAGCAGCGTGAAGGAGGGTCACAAACGAGGAGGCAGCGCTGCAAGAGTGAAGGTTTCAACTTGGAAAGGAAGGCGGAAACAGGGGAAATGTGGCTTTTGGTAAGGGGGAGGGGGCGGGGAGGTAGATTTTTCCACGAAAGCCAAAAATTTGGAATCGCTTCAACGAAAAAACTGGCGCGCAAAGTGTCATCAGACACGGTCCCTTATTCAGAAATGTGTACGATATGTGAACATCACAAATGATTCAGATAGCTTAACCCGTGTGTGATGAGTTTGAACGTCAAAAAATTTGGTTTGAATTTCCATAGGCGTACTATACACCGTCGGAGCTCCAGGATATTTTGTGCTGCATCTCACACGGTTGGTGATAATAAACTGTGTGCGATCTACTTGATTTTAATCTTGATTTGAATTACATAATGGGGTCATAGCAGCGATGGATGGTGTTTGAATTGCTAGACCTTTTATCTGGAGTGAACATGCAAATATATGTGTGCCGTAAAAGAATTAGAATTGTTCAGGGTTCGTTTGAACATATTACATTAAATTGGTTTTCTAGCCATTTCAGGTGCACAATTCAAAATTAAACTACATGCACATGCTCCGGTGCACCAACATGGGTTGCAAAATCATATATGTGTCCATGGGTTTATGCTTATGTCCCATGCAAGAAATGGGGATGAAATTCGAAAACCACGGCACTGTGGCTCTCCGGCAAACGTCGACATACTTGTTTTTGTAATTCTAGTAAATCCAAAATTCATCCGAAATTCATGAAACTTGGCATGCTATCATGGAGCGGCATCAACATGTCGTGGTAAATTTTTTGTCCCATTTGGGGCAAGTTTGGGTATAAGCTTCTCATAAACCAGAGCTTCACACAACAAGTGTGATGGTTTCAGTAGGGAACGTTTCACCTTTCTGGATGAAACGATATCCTTGCCTCTTCTCGATTTCAAATTTTTTCCTAGTGTCCACATAGAACAACAGGAGTGTTGTGTCAATTTTCGGGATTTTTCGGGGTTCGTTTGGACATTTTTATACATTAACCGAGTTTTCTATGCATTCATGTGCATAATTCAAATTTGAAATATAGGCACATGCTCTAATACATATATATTAGTTGAAAATTCAAATCTGTGTCCCTGGTTGCCTGCTTAGGTCCCATGCAAGAAACGAGAATGAATGCCAAACACCCTGCCACCGTCACTCGGCCGCAAACATTGAGATACCTGGTTTTTAAATTCTAGTAAATCCAAAACTCGTCTGAAATTCATGAAACTTGGCATGCTATCATGGAGCAGCATCAACATGCCGTGGTAAAACTTTTGTCCCATTTGGGGCAGGTTTGGGTATATGCTTCCCACAAACCAGAGCTTCTCACAACAAGCATGATGGTTTCGGTATGGAACGTTCCACCTTTGGGGACGAAACAATATCCATTGCCTCTTATTGCTTTCAAAATTTTTCTCATGTCAACATAGAAAAACAGGAGTGTTGTGTCATTTTTTGTGATTTTTTGGGGTTCGTTTGGACATTTTTATTCATTAACTGAGTTTTCAATGCATTTATGTGCACAATTCAAATATGAACGAAATTCACATGCTCCAGTGCATATAAATTGGTTGAAAAATCAAAACTGTGTCCTTGGGTGCATGCATAGGTCCCATGCAAGAAATGGGAATGAATTTCAAACACCAGGGCATCGTTGATTGCTGGCAAAACATTGAGATGCATGGTTTTTCAATTCTAGTAAATCCAAAACTTGTCTGAAATTCATGAAACCTCGCATGCTATCATGGAGCGGCATCAACATGCCGTGGTAAAGTTTTTGTCCCATTTGGGGCAGGTTTGGGTATGAGCTTCTCATAAACCAGAGCTTCTCACAACAAGTGTGATTGTTTCGGTAAGGAACGTTTCACCTTTCTGGACGAAATGATCTCCATTGCCTCTTCTCGATTTCAAATTTTTTTCCTAACTTCAACATAAAACAACAGGAGTGTTGTGTGAATTTTTGGGATTTTTGGGGTCTCCCAGGACATTTTTAAACATTAACTTAGTTTTCTATGCATTCATGTGCATAATTCAAATTTGAACTACATGCACATGCTCTAATGCATATAAATTAGTTGAAAATTCAAATCTGTGTCCTTGGTTGCGTGCTTAGGTCCCATGCAAGAAACGGGAATGAATGTCAAACACCCTGCCACCGTCAGTTGGCTGCAAACATTGAGATACCTGGTTCTTAAATTCTAGTAAATCCAAAACTCGTCTGAAATTCATGAAACTTGGCATGCTATCATGGAGCGGCATCAACATGCCGTGGTAATTTTTTTGTCCCATTTGGGGCAGGTTTGGGTATATGCTTCTCACAACCCAGAGCTTCTCACAACAAGCATGATGGTTTCGGTAGGGAACGTCCCACCTTTGGGGACAAAACGATATGCATTGCCTCCTATTGCTTTCAAAAAATTTCTCATGTCAACATAGAACAACAGGAGTGTTGTGTCAATTTTTGTGATTTTTCGGGGTTCGTTTGGACATTTTTATGCATTAACTGAGTTTTCAATGCATTTGTGTGCATAATTAAGATTTGAACTACATGCACATGCTCCAGTGCATTTAAATTGGTTGAAAAATAAAATCTGTGTCCTTGGGTGCATGCTTAGGTCCCATGCAAGAAATGGGGATGAATTTCAAACACCAGGGCACCGTTGATTGCCGGCAAAACATTGAGATACCTGGTTTTAAAATTCTAGTAAATCCAAAACTCGTCTGAAATTCATGAAACTTGGCATGCTATCATGAAGCGGCATCAACATGTCATGGTAGAAGCTTTGTCCCATTTGGGGCAGGTTTGGGTATATGCTTCTCACAAACCAGAGCTTCTCACAACAAGCATGATGGTTTGGGTACGGAACGTCCCACCTTTGGGGATGAAATGATATCCATTGCCTCTTATTGCTTTCAAATTTTTTCTTGGGTCAACATAGAACAACAGGAGTGTTGTGTCAATTTTTGTGATTTGGGGTTTGTTTGGACATTTTTATGCATTAACTGAGTTTTCAATGCATTTATGTGCATAATTCAAATTTGAAGTACATGCACATGCTCCAGTGCATATAAATTGGTTGAAAAATCAAATCTGTGTCCTTGGTTAAATGGGGGCTTCAGCTGACAAAGTGGAGTTCTGTCCATTAATCCGGCTATCATGCCACAATACAGCTTGGGAGCTTCACACCCAAGGGGCCAAAGAGAGTCTTGTTGCTATGCACAGCTCAAACATAGGCACCCATAGAGCACAACTCATAAAGTTACTTGGGCGCTCTTTGTGCAACACAACAAAGAGTTTGAAAGGACCCTTGTAATAGGCTATCAAGCCCGGCTTGGAAGCCTGGTGTATTCACCTAAAACCCCGGGTTAACCTGCCTTCATCAACTAAGCCACTCCTTTCCAGGTAATCCTGGCATGACCCGCCGAACGTTTGACAGTTCAATCCTATATAGACCCTGAACTTGTCAAAGTTAAAACGACGATTGGTTAGTTGGAGGCCCATCTTGAAAGGCTTTCCAAAAATGGTTTAACTCAGCGACCTGGCAGCCCATGAAAAGTCTTGAATTTGGGCCTGGCAGCCCTTGAAAATCCTCGACTACACGATTTTATTTGCCTTTGTCAAGATTTTTTCTCTTTTGATAAATTTTTATGTTGAACCGGCGTCTATTGACCCGGCATGGCTATAACTCATCAAGTTAACCCGGCGTTTGTTAACCCGGCTTTGCTTTCAGCTACAAGTTGTCAGACCACATTCAATTATAAACAGGTGTTTATTAACCTGGTCTGGCATTGACTATACGTTGCCAGGATAATCATCCGGTGTTTATCATAACCCGACATGGCTTATTATACACCAGCACAGCATGGTGGGAGTTATCAACACTCAAGATTCGGGTTATCACCCTTACTACTATCAAGTTGGCCCGAGTCAGTGCAGATAAAGCACCAGCCCTTGCAGCAGATTTTTTCACCTCTTCTAGCTGGGCAGGAGTCATGGATAATCTGGCCAACGTATCCTTGATTAAGGTTGGCGGCAGTTTATTGTATGAGGCCGCGCAGATGACCCGTTGAGCGCCGGTATACAACTGCTCTATCAAGGTGTAGGCAGCCTTCAACTTCTTCTGCATATCTGAGCCAAGATGAGCAACACGACTACCTGCAAAAGTTTAAGAAATTGCTGTTAAAATGGCAGTGTCAAAGATGTTTACTAAAAAGCTGAAGAAGAGTACTTACCAAAGACAGCAGAAGTCATCGCATTGATTTGCCACTTTAAGCCACTCAGTTCTTCTGCTACCGGTTTAAGTGCTACTTCAGCATCTTCAGCCCGTTTCAGCAAGGTGGTTTTTTCAGTCTCCCAGCCCGCCCGCTTGTTCTTGAAGCTATCCTTCAGTTGCTCCATGGATGTTAAAGCGCCCTTCAGTTCATCTTTGGCTTTGGAGGTTTCGGCTTGCTGGGACTTAATGTTTTCCTGGAGGTCGGCGATTTGGGAATCCTTGCTGGTTAAGTCAGCCTGCAAAAGACAGATAGTAAGTTGGTAATACTTTTTCAAAGTCCCAAGCACATAACAAGTTATACACTTGGCACTTGGGGACTAATGCGGATTGTTTCTTCCTAACTGCTATTTTAAGTCCCAAGGCTCAATACAAGTATTCATCTTGACACTAGGGGGCTAATGATTATTTGATCAGATGGATGTGAAGGAACTCAACAAGGATAAGCTTTACAACAGGAAGTACCGGTTCATCTTCAAGAGATAAACTGGCCCTTGGGGGCTACACAGTTGAAGTTTTTCTTATTAAAGTACCGGTTCATCTTCACAAGATAAACCGGCCCTTGGGGGCTACAATGGAGTTAATATAAAGCAAAAGGAAGAATTCTATGAAATGTCGAACAGGAATTACCTCATATCGCTCCTTCGTCAAGTTGACTAAACCAGCCTTATAATCATGACTTGCATACATGCGGTTTATAAATCTAGAGTGAAGTTCCTGAGCATTGAGGTTAACACAGCTGGATAAATCTGTTTTCCACTTGCCTTTGCCCATAGCAGCAAATTCTTCCTTGGCAGTATGCTTCGATAAGGCAACCGGGTTACCAGGAACAGTATGGCCAGTACCAGTAATGACAACATCATCATCACCACCTTTGGCTGGGCTTAGCGGATTGTCAGTATTCCTGGCTGGGTTTGGCAGATTATCTTCTTCCTTGGCTGGGCTTGGCGGATCAACAGGCTGGTTCATGACATTTCTCTCATCCGGTTCAGTAAAAGTATCTTGAACCGGAGGTACTGGATCTTCTTGGACAACATCAACATTCGGATCATGAGGTTCAGGGGTCTTCTCCGGTTCAGGGGTCTGATTATCATCAGTTGGAATAGTCAGCTTAGCTTTCTTGCTAAGTCTGGCTTTGGCACTGAAAAGAATAAAGTACAGAGATTAGTACAGTAAAACAGAGCAATATATAAAAATAAGTGTATTATGCTTACCCAGGAACGGTCTTGAGTGGAGGCATCTGTGTGGTTGATGAATCACCAGAGGATGAACTGGAAGTTCCCTGATAATTCGAATCAGACGGATTAAGAGGATGTCAAAAGCAACCCGCCTTGGGATAAGATGTATTGGAAGTACAAGAGACCTCTAGACGACATTTGCGAACCAGAGAGTTTGGTAAACTGGAAGAGGTGACTTGTCGACCACTGTGTCGGGTTGTGCGACGAGCTTCATGTTGCTGTGTCTTCAAAAAAAAGTGCGGATCCAAATAAGCGAGAGGATGTGAACGTTTTACTTTCCGGACTTCGCGACGGAGTTTTTGTACTGGCACATGATCTAAATCGGAGGAAAGGGAAATTACCTCTACATTGTCAGCACGGCTGGCTTCCGCATCATCCTGATAATGATCATTGTCAATAAGGTGCATGAAAAATGAACCAAGTGAATCAAGTTCTACCTCTGATTCCGAGTCATCAACATCTTCGGCCGGATCAGGGGACTCGGCGGTTCACTTCTTGGCTGGCCTCTTTGTGACTTTGGTCTTCACACGAGGTGCTCTCACTGGTTTGTCTTGTGCTTTTGCCGGTTTATCTTGAGGTTTCCTCTTCCAGAACGGATCATTGGACTGCAAAGATAAATAGAAGGCCATTAGAAAATATCAAAAGAGGGCGGATTAAAGCAGAAAGATGCAATTCTTACAGGTGGCGGTTTGATGGAAGCATAAAAGGGACGCAGCCCAGTTTTGCTGCACTCAACTACCGGTTCATCCAACATCTTCTTGACGGCTTCAGTAATCTCATCATCAGTTAACTGAATGTCAATATGATGTTGAGGGTCTTTCAAATCTCCTGTGTACTCGCACATTAAACCGGGACGACGGCATAAAGGCAAGATACTCCACGAAACCCAGTAGCGGACAAGACCAACACCGGTTAAACCGTTTGCCATAAAAGCGCGGATGTTAGAAATCTGTGTGGCATATTTCATTCGTTCCTTGGCAGTCAACCGTTAAGGTAGTGGATGTTCATTACTGAGCCGGTGAGCACGATAACCCGGCAAAGGATTTTCATCTTCAGGGGCAGTGTTTCGGCAATAAAACCAAGTTTGGTTCCAATCCTTGGGGTAGCTGTGATGTTTGGCATGAGGAAAATTCACTTCTTTCCTTTTTTGAATCAATACCCCGCCAAGTTCAGTATTGGGGCCGTCAGTGAATTCAGCACGGCGGTTCAAGTGAAAGAAGTCTCTGAAAAGGTCAACGGTCGATTCCTCTTGCAGGTAAGCCTCACAAAAGACTTGAAAATTGCAAAGGTTGGACACAGAGTTTGGTACAATGTCTTGAGGGTGGAGTTGAAAGCTGGCAAGTACATCACGGAATTTTTTTGATCTGGGAGGGCTAAACCCTCGGTCCAGATGATGTGCAAACACAACTACTTCTCCGTCTTGAGGTTCAGGAGGATTTTTAGTACCCGGGACCCTCCAATGAATGGTTTCCTGTTTTGCTAAAGCGCCAGTCAAAGCTTACCCAATCAGCTGCTCTTTAGTGACCCAGGAACGGACCCAATTGCAAGCAGAGAACTATTTGGCCATTTTTGATGACAAGCTATAAAAGAAGTTCAAAACGCCGGTTCACGGTTCAAGATTGATATGTATAAACTGGTGTCAAACCGGGGGATTCAATCAGAGCATGTGTGCACGTTAAACCGGATACTTGTTCAGGTAAAGCTGGCGGTTTACGTGAGGGCAAATGGCACTTGGTGGATTATCATTTTCTAAAGGTTAAACCACCTACAGTGGTATGGAAGAAACAGATCTAAAAATTGCTAAGTGCTACACAAACAGGTTTCACAAGCTAAGGTTATCATTATGGATCTAGCGCACTTCAGGAAAAGGAAAAATATCAAAGATCTAAAATGGCAACGACAGCATAGCAAAGTTTCAGATGGGATCTGTTCACGAACGAGGGGATACTATGGCAAGGCAAAACAAAACTACAGCTTCGGCCGCAAAAGGAAGATGTCAAGTTTGTCTAGATTCGATGAGACAGTAAGGGAAAGCAAACGAACAATCATGAACACTGATGAACACTGACGAAGGTATGAAACCCTAATGCAGATCTAGGGTTGAAGAAGGAAGACTTACCAGCTTCACTGGAGCGGCGGAGAAGTGTTGCGTTTGTTTGGTACGATCAGGTCGATGCAGCGGCCAGTGATGATGCAGAGCTTGAAGGTCAAGGGCGGCCGCGGAGCTTTAGGGCTCGGGCGTCGCGAGGAGGAAGAAGAGGCAAAAAGGCACAGAAGGGAAAAGAGAAAGACCGTCTGGTCCTATTTATAAGGAAATGGATAAGTAAGCCGGAGCAGGAATCAAGGAGCCCAAAAAAGAGAATGGGGCACAGCTGTCGCCTCGATCTTCGGAGATCAATTAATAAAGGGAATTGTTTATAGCTTTTTTACGCAGATGACGTCATGGCGGTTTGTGGCGATTCCAGACGATGACGTCACGGCGGTTTACAAGGTCAACACGAAGATGTTCAAATCATAATTCTCTAAGTTGAAGATTGACATGAACAAGTTCAAACCAATCTAGGGCCTAATGTTGGGGATATGACTACTGAGTATAAACTGCCCAGGAGGGGCCGGATTACACTCACAAGGAATCCTGTACAAGAGCCCATGAAGATGATGGCTATGGCGCTTTAACTATGGAGGCTTAGAGTCCCAGATTCCAATGGCGGAATAGAGCCCATAGTAGTAAACTGCCATAGATGTATAACTTGTATTGTAGGTTAGGGAAAGGAAGATACCGAGCCGGACACTTGTATGAGCCAGCCTCGGAATTCTGTAGACCGGCCGGGCGTCAACCTGTGTATATATAGGGATGACACAACGGCGGTTCAGGGACAAGAAACAACAACTCGAGAACTAGGCAAAGCGTATTTGCTCCCTGGTAATCGAGACCACATCAAAAACACCACAACTGGATCGTAGGCCTTTACCTTCACCGCAAGGGGCCGAACCAGTATAAACTCCCCATGTCGTTTGTCCGGTTTAACCCCTCTAAGCTAACCCGATCGCGATGGCTCCACGACTAAGTCCTTTCACTAGGACATCTGACGTGATAATTCCGCGACACCGACGGTGCTCCAGGATATTTTGTGCTGCATCTCACACGGTTGGTGATAATAAACTGTGTGCGATCTACTTGATTTTCATCTTGATTTGAATTACATAATGGGGTCATAGCGGCAATGGACGGTGTTTGAATTGCTAGACCTTTTATCTGGAGTGAACATGCAACTATATGTGTGCCGTAAAAGAATTGGAATTGTTCAGGGTTCGTTTGAACATAGTATACATTAAATTGGTTTTCTAGCCATTTCAGGTGCACAATTCAAAATTAAACTACATGCACATGCTCCGGTGCACCAACATGGGTTGTAAAATCATATATGTGTCCATGGGTATATGCTTATGTCCCATGCAAGAAATGGGGATGAAATTCGAACACCACATCACCGTGGCTCTCCGGCAAACGTCGACATACTTGCTTTTGTAATTCTAGTAAATCCAAAATACATCCGAAATTCATGAAACTTGGCATGCTATCATGGAACGGCATCAACATGCCGTGGTAAAATTTTTGTCCCATTTGGGGCAGGTTTGGGTATAAGCTTCTCATAAACCAGAGCTTCTCACAACAAGTGTGATCGTTTCGGTAGGGAACGTTTCACCTTTGTGGATGAAACAATATCCGTTGCCTCTTCTCGATTTCAAATTTTTTTCCTAGAGTCAACATAGAACAACAGGAGTGTTGTGTCAATTTTCGGGATTTTTCAGGGTTCGTTTGGACATTTTTATACATTAACTGAGTTTTCTATGCATTCCTGTGCATAATTCAAATTTGAATTATAGGCACATGCTCTAATGCATATAAATTAGTTGAAAATTCGAAGCTGTGTCCCTGGTTGCCTGCTTAGGTCCCATGCAAGAAACGAGAATGAATGCAAAACACCCTGCCATCGTCACTCGGCCGCAAACATTGAGATACCTGGTTTTTAAATTCTAGTAAATCCAAAACTCGTCTGAAATTCATGAAATTTCGCATGCTATCATGGAGCGGCATCAACATGTCGTGGTAAAACTTTTGTCCCATTTGGGCCAGGTTTGGGTATATGCTTCTCACAAACCAGAGCTTCTCACAACAGGCATGATGGTTTTGGTATGGAACGTCCCACCTTTGGGGACGAAACGATATCCATTGCATCTTATTGCTTTCCAAAATTTTCTCATGTCAACATAGAACAACAACAGTGTTGTGTCAATCTTTGTGATTTTTGGGGTTCGTTTGGACATTTTTATATATTAACTCAGTTTTCATTGCATTTATGTGCACAATTCAAATTTGAACTACATGCACATGCTCCAGTGCATATAAATTGGTTGAAAAATCAAACATGTGTCCTTGGGTGCATGCTTTGGTCCCATGCAAGAAATGGGAATAAATTTCAAACACCAGGGCACCGTTGATTGCCGGCAAAACATTGAGATGCCTGGTTTTTAAATTCTAGTAAATCCAAAACTCGTCTGAAATTCATGAAACTTGGCATGCTATCATGGAGCGGCATCAACATGCCGTGGTAAATTTTTTGTCCCATTTGGGGCAGGTTTGGGTATGAGCTTCTCATAAACGAGAGCTTCTCACAACAAGTGTGATGGTTTCGGTAGGGAACGTTTCCCCTTTCTAGAAAAAACGATCTCCATTGCCTGTTCTCGATTTCAAATTTTTTTCCTAACGTCAACATAGAACAACATGAGTGTTGTGTGGATTTTTGGGATTTTTGGGGTCTCCCAGGACATTTTTAAACATTAACTGAGTTTTCTATGCATTCATGTGCATAATTCAAATTTGAACTACATGCACATGCTCTAATGCATATAAATTAGTTGACAATTCAAATCTGTGTCCTTGGTTGCCTACTTAGGTCCCATGCAAGAAACGGGAATGAATGTCAAACACCCTGCCATCGTCACTCGGCTACAAACATTGGGATACCTAGTTTTTAAATTCTAGTAAATCCCAAACTCGTCTGAAATTCATGAAACTTGGCATGCTATCATGGAGCGGCATCAACATGCTGTGGTAAATTTTTTGTCCCATTTGGGGCAGGTTTGGGTATATGCTTCTCACAAACCAGAGCTTCTCACAAGAAGCATAATGGTTTCGGTAGGGACAAAATGATACCCATTGCCTCCTATTGATTTCAAAAAATTTCTCATGTCAACATAGAACAACAGGAGTGTTGTGTCAATTTTTGTGATTTTTCGGGGTTCGTTTGGACATTTTTATGCATTAACTGAGTTTTCAATGCATTTGTGTGCATAATTAAGATTTGAACTACATGCACATGCTCTAGTGCATATAAATTAATTGAAAAATCAAATATGTGTCCTTGGGTGCATGCTTAGGTCCCATGCAAGAAATGGGGATGAATTTCAAACACCAGGGCACCGTTGATTGCCGGCAAAACATTGAGATACCTGGTTTTAAAATTCTAGTAAATCCAAAACTCGTCTGAAATTCATGAAACTTGGCATGCTATCATGAAGCGGCATCAACATGCCATGGTAAAACTTTTGTCCCATTTAGGGCAGGTTTGGGTATATGCTTCTCACAAACCAGAGCTTCTCACAACAAGCATGATGGTTTCGGTAGGGAACGTCCCACCTTTGGGGACGGAACGATATCCATTGCCTCTTATTACTTTCAAAAAATTTCTCGTGTCAACATAGAACAACAGGATGTTGTGTCAATTTTGATGATTTTTTGGGGTTCGTTCGGACATTTTTATGCATTAACTGAGTTTTCAATGCATTTATGTGCATAATTCAAATCTGAACTACATGCACATGCTCCAGTGCATATAAATTGGTTGAAAAATCAAATCTGTGTCCTTGGGTGCATGCTTAGGTCCCATGCAAGAAATGGGAATGAATTTCAAACACTAGAGCACCGTTGATTGCCGACAAAACATTGAGATGTCTGGTTTTTAAATTCTAGTAAATCCAAAACTCGTCTGAAATTCATGAAACTTGGCATGCTATCATGGAGCGGCATCAATATGTCGTGGTAAATTTTTTGTCCCATTTGGGCAGGTTTGGGTATAAGATTCTCATAAACCAGAGCTTCTCACAACAAGTGTGATGGTTTCGGTAGGGAACGTGTCACCTTTCTGGACGAAATGAAATCCGTTGCCTCTTCTCAATTTCAATTTTTTTCCTAGCATCAACATAGAACAACAGGAGTGTTTTGTCAAATTTTGGGATTTTTTGGGGTTTGCTTGGACATTTTTATACATTAACTGAGATTTCTATGCATTCATGTGCATAATTCAAATTTGAACTACATGCACATGCTCTAATGCATATAAATTAGGTCCTGCTTAGGTCCTATGCAAGAAACGGGAATGAATGTCAAACACCCTGCCACTGTCACTCGACTGCAAACATTGAGATGCCTGGTTTTTAAATTCTAGTAAATCCAGAACTCGTCTGAAATCCATGAAACTTGGCATGCTATCATGGAGCGGCATCAACATGTCGTGGTAAACTTTTTGTCCCATTTGGGGCAGGTTTAGGTATATGCTTCTCACAAACCAGAGCTTCTCACAACAAGCATGATAGTTTCGGTAGGGAACGTCCCACCTTTGGGGACGAAATGATATCCATTGCCTCTTATTGCTTTCAAAAAATTCTCGTGTCAACATACAACAATAGGAGTGTTGTGTCAATTTTTGTGATTTTTCGAGGTTCGTTTGGACATTTTTATGCATTAGCTGAGTGTTCAATGCATTTATGTGCATAATTTAAATTTGAACTACATGCACATGCTCCATTGCATATAAATTGGTTGAAAAATCAAATCTGTGTCCTTGGGTGCATGCTTAGGTCCCATGCAAGAAATGAGAATGAATTTCAAACACCAGGGCACCATTGATTGCCAGCAAAACATTGAGATACCCAGTTTTTAAATTCTAGTAAATCCAAAACTCATCTGAAATTCATGAAAGTTGGCATGCTATCGTGAAGCGGCATCAACATGCGGTGGTAAATTTTTTGTCCCATTTGGGACAGGTTTCGGTATATGCTTCTCATGAACCAGCGTTTCTCACAACAAGCATGATGTTTTCGGTAGGGAACGTCCCCCCTTTGGGGACGAAATGATATCCATTGCCTCTTATTAGTTTCAAAAAATTTCTTGTGTCAACATAGAATAATAGGAGTGTTGTGTCATTTTTTGTGATTTTTCAGGGTTCGTTTGGACATTTTTATGCATTAACCTAGTTTTCAATGCATTTATGTGCATAATTCAAATTTGAAGTACATGCACATGCTCCAGTGCATATAAATTGGTTGAAAAATCAAATATGTTTCCTTGAGTGCATGCTTAGGTCCCATGCAATAAATGGTAATGAATTTCAATCACCAGGGCACCGTTGATTGCCGGCACAACATTGAGATACCTGGTTTTTAAATTCTATAAAATCCAAAACTCTTCTGAAATTCATGAAACTTGGCATGCTATCATGGAGCGACATCAACTTGCCGTGGTAAATTTTTTGTCCCATTTGGGGCAGGTTTGGGTATATGCTTCTCACAAACCAGAGCTTCTCACAGCAAGCATGATGGTTTTGGTAGGGAACGTCCCACCTTTGGGGACGAAACGATGTCCATTGCCTCTTAGTGCTTTCAAAAAATTTCTCATGTCAACCTAGAACAATAGGAGTGTTATGTCAATTTTTGTGATTTTTTGGGGTTTGTTTGGACATTTTTATGCATTAATTGAGTCAATGCATTTATGTGCATAATTCAAATTTGAACTACATGCACATGCTCCAGTGCATATAAATTGGTTGAGAAATCAAATATGTGTCCTTGGGTGCATGCTTAGGTCCCATGCAAGAAATGGGAATGAGTTTCAAACACCAGGGCATCGTTGATTGCTGGCAAAACGTTGAGATACTTTATTTTTAAATTCTAGTAAATCCAAAACTCGTCTGAAATTCATGAAACTTGGGATGCTATCATGGAGCGGCATCAACATGTCGTGGTAAATTTTTTGTCCCATTTGGGCAGGTTTGGGTATAAGATTCTCATAAACCAGAGCTTCTCACAACAAGTGTGATGGTTTCGGTAGGGAACGTGTCACCTTTCTGGACGAAATGAAATCCGTTGCCTCTTCTCAATTTCAATTTTTTTCCTAGCATCAACATAGAACAACAGGAGTGTTTTGTCAATTTTTGGGATTTTTCGGGGTTTGCTTGGACATTTTTATACATTAACTGAGATTTCTATGCATTCATGTGCATAATTCAAATTTGAACTACATGCACATGCTCTAATGCATATAAATTAGGTCCTGCTTAGGTCCTATGCAAGAAACGGGAATGAATGTCAAACACCCTGCCACTGTCACTCGGCTGCAAACATTGAGATGCCTGGTTTTTAAATTCTAGTAAATCCAAAACTCGTCTGAAATCCATGAAACTTGGCATGCTATCATGGAGCGGCATCAACATGTCGTGGTAAACTTTTTGTCCCATTTGGGGCAGGTTTAGGTATATGCTTCTCACAAACCAGAGCTTCTCACAACAAGCATGATAGTTTCGGTAGGGAACGTCCCACCTTTGGGGACGAAATGATATCCATTGCCTCTTATTGCTTTCAAAAAAATTCTCGTGTCAACATAGAACAATAGGAGTGTTGTGTCAATTTTTGTGATTTTTCGAGGTTCGTTTGGACATTTTTATGCATTAGCTGAGTGTTCAATGCATTTATGTGCATAATTTAAATTTGAACTACATGCACATGCTCCATTGCATATAAATTGGTTGAAAAATCAAATCTATGTCCTTGGGTGCATGCTTAGGTCCCATGCAAGAAATGGGAATGAATTTCAAACACCAGGGCACCATTGATTGCCAGCAAAACATTGAGATACCCAGTTTTTAAATTCTAGTAAATCCAAAACTCGTCTGAAATTCATGAAAGTTGGCATGCTATCGTGAAGCGGCATCAACATGCGGTGGTAAATTTTTTGTCCCATTTGGGACAGGTTTGGGTATATGCTTCTCATGAACCAGCGCTTCTCACAACAAGCATGATGGTTTCGGTAGGGAACGTCCCCCCTTTGGGGATGAAATGATATCCATTGCCTCTTATTGCTTTCAAAAAATTTCTTGTGTCAACATAGAACAATAGGAGTGTTGTGTCATTTTTTGTGATTTTTCAGGGTTTGTTTGGACATTTTTATGCATAAACCTAGTTTTCAATGCATTTATGTGCATAATTCAAATTTGAAGTACATGCACATGCTCCAGTGCATATAAATTGGTTGAAAAATCAAATATGTTTCCTTGAGTGCATGCTTAGGTCCCATGCAATAAATGGTAATGAATTTCAATCACCAGGGCACCGTTGATTGCCGGCACAACATTGAGATACCTGGTTTTTAAATTCTATAAAATCCAAAACTCTTCTGAAATTCATGAAACTTGGCATGCTATCATGGAGCGACATCAACTTGCCGTGGTAAATTTTTTGTCCCATTTGGGGCAGGTTTGGGTATATGCTTCTCACAAACCAGAGCTTCTCACAGCAAGCATGATGGTTTTGGTAGGGAACGTCCCACCTTTGGGGACGAAACGATGTCCATTGCCTCTTAGTGCTTTCAAAAAATTTCTCATGTCAACCTAGAACAATAGGAGTGTTATGTCAATTTTTGTGATTTTTTGGGGTTTGTTTGGACATTTTTATGCATTAATTGAGTCAATGCATTTATGTGCATAATTCAAATTTGAACTACATGCACATGCTCCAGTGCATATAAATTGGTTGAAAAATCAAATATGTGTCCTTGGGTGCATGCTTAGGTCCCATGCAAGAAACGGGAATAAGTTTCAAACACCAGGGCATCGTTGATTGCTGGCAAAACGTTGAGATACTTTATTTTTAAATTCTAGTAAATCCAAAACTCGTCTGAAATTCATGAAACTTGGCATGCTATCATGGAGCGGCATCAACATGTCGTGGTAAATTTTTTGTCCCATTTGGGCAGGTTTGGGTACAAGATTCTCATAAACCAGAGCTTCTCACAACAAGTGTGATGGTTTCGGTAGGGAACGTGTCACCTTTCTGGACGAAATGAAATCCGTTGCCTCTTCTCAATTTCAATTTTTTTCCTAGCATCAACATAGAACAACAGGAGTGTTTTGTCAATTTTTGGGATTTTTCGGGCTTTGCTTGGACATTTTTATACATTAACTGAGATTTCTATGCATTCATGTGCATAATTCAAATTTGAACTACATGCACATGCTCTAATGCATATAAATTAGGTCCTGCTTAGGTCCTATGCAAGAAACGGGAATGAATGTCAAACACCCTGCCATTGTCACTCGGCTGCAAACATTGAGATGCCTGGTTTTTAAATTCTAGTAAATCCAAAACTCGTCTGAAATCCATGAAACTTGGCATGCTATCATGGAGCGGCATCAACATGTCGTGGTAAACTTTTTGTCCCATTTGGGGCAGGTTTAGGTATATGCTTCTCACAAACCAGAGCTTCTCACAACAAGCATGATAGTTTCGGTAGGGAACGTCCCACCTTTGGGGACGAAATGATATCCATTGCCTCTTATTGCTTTCAAAAAAATTCTCATGTCAACATAGAACAATAGGAGTGTTGTGTCAATTTTTGTGATTTTTCGAGGTTCGTTTGGACATTTTTATGCATTAGCTGAGTGTTCAATGCATTTATGTGCATAATTTAAATTTGAACTACATGAACATGCTCCATTGCATATAAATTGGTTGAAAAATCAAATCTGTGTCCTTGGGTGCATGCTTAGGTCCCATCCAAGAAATGGGAATGAATTTCAAACACCAGGGCACCATTGATTGCCAGCAAAACATTGAGATACCCAGTTTTTAAATTCTAGTAAATCCAAAACTCGTCTGAAATTCATGAAAGTTGGCATGCTATCGTGAAGCGGCATCAACATGCGGTGGTAAATTTTTTGTCCCATTTGGGACAGGTTTGGGTATATGCTTCTGACAAACTAGTGCTTCTCACAACAATCATGATTGTTTTGGTAGGGAATGTCCCACCTTTGGGGACGAAACGATATCCATTGCCGCTTATTACTTTCAAAAAAAATCTCGTTTTAACATAGAACAACAGGAGTGTTGTGTCAATTTTTGTGATTTTTCGGGGTACGTTTGGACATTTTTATGCATTAACTGAGTTTTCAATGCATTTATGTGCATAATTCAAATTTGAACTACATGCACATGCTCCAGTGCATATAAATTGTTGAAAAATCAAATCTGTGTCCTTGGGTGCATTCTTAGGTCCCATGCAAGAAATGGGAATGCATTTCAAACACCATGGCACCCTTGATTGCCGGCAAAACATTGAGATGCCTGGTTTTTAAATTCTAGTAAATCCAAAACTCATCTGAAATTCATGAAACTTGGCACGATATCATGGAGCGGCATCAACATGCCGTTGTAAATTTTTTACCCCATTCGGGGCATGTTTGGGTATAAGGTTCTCATAAACTAGAGCTTCTCACAACAAGTGTGTTGGTTTTGGTAGGGAACGTTTCACCTTTCTAGACGAAACTATATCTGTTGCCTCATCTCGATTTCAATTTTTTTCCTAGCGTCAACATGGAACAATAGGAGTGTTGTGTCAATTTTTGGGATTTTTTGGGTTCGCTTGGACATTTTTATACCTTAACTGAGTTTTCTATGCATTCATGTGCATAATTCAAATTTGAACTACATGCACATGCTCTAACGCATATAAATTAGTTGAAAATTCAAATATGTGTCCTTGGTTGCCTGCTTAGGTCCCATGCAAGAAACGAGAATGAATGCCAAACACCCTGCCTCCGTCACTCGGCTGCAAACATTGAGATGCCTGGTTTTTAATTTCTAGTAAATCCAAAACTCGTCTGAAATTTATGAAACTTGGCATGCTATCATGGAGCGGCATCAACATGCCGTGGTAAACTTTTTTGTCCCATTTGGGGCAGGTTGAGGTATATGCTTCTCACAAACCAGAGCTTCTCACAACAAGCATGATGGTTTTGGTAGGGAACGTCCCACCTTTGGGGACGAAATGATATCCATTGCCTCTTATTGCTTTCAAAAAAATTCTCGTGTCAACATAGAACAACAGGAGTGTTGTGTCAATTTTTGTGAATTTTCGGGGTTCGTTTGGACGTTGTTATGCATTAGCTTAGTTTTTAATGCATTTATGTGCATAATTGAAATTTGAACTACATGCACATGCTCTAGTGCATATAAATTGGTCGAAAAAACAAATATAAGTTCTTGGGCGCATGCTTAGGTCCCATGCAAGAAATGGGAATGAATTTCAAACACCACAGCACCGTTGATTGCCGGGAAAACATTAAGATGCCTGTTTTTTAAATTCTAGTAAATCCAAAACTCGTCTAAAATTCATGAAACTTGGCATGCTATCATGGATCGGCATAAACATGCCGTGGTAAATTTTTTGTCCCATTTGGGGCAGGTGTGGGTGCAAGCTTCTCATAAACCAGAGCTTCCCACAACAAGTGTGATGGTTTCAGTAGGGAAACTTTCACCTTTCTGGACGAAACGATGTCCATTGCCTCTTCTCGATTTCATTTTTTTCCTAGTGTCAACATAGAACAACACGAGTGTTGTGTCAATTTTTGGAATTTTTCGGGGTTCACTTGGACATTTTTATACATTAACTGAGTTTTCTATGCATTCATGTGCATAATTCAAATTTGAACTACATGCACATGCTCTAATGCATTTAAATTAGTTAAATATTCAAATCTGTGTCCTTGGTTGCCTGCTTAGGTCCCATGCAAGAAATGGGATTGAATGTCAAACACCCTGCCACCGTCACTCGGCTGCAAGCATTGAGATGCCTGGTTTTTAAATTCTAGTAAATCCAAAACTTATCTGCAATTCATGAAACTTGCCATGCTATCATGAAGTGGCATCAACATGCCATGGTAATTTTTTTGTCCCATTTGGGGTAGGTTTGGGTATATGCTTCTCACAAACTACTGCTTCTCATAACAATCATGATGGTTTCGACAAGGAATGTCCCAATTTTGGGGATGAAACGATATCCATTGCATCTTATTGCTTTCAAAAAATTTCTCGTGTCAACATAGAACAACAGGAGTGTTGTGTCAATTTTTGTGATTTTTTCTGGTACGTTTGGACATTTTTATGCATTAACTGAGTTTTCAATGCATTTATGTGCATAATTCAAATTTGAACTACATGCACATGCTCTAGTGCATATAAATTGGTCGAAGAAAACAAATATATGTTCTTGGGCGCATGCTTAGGTCCCATGCAAGAAATGGGAATGAATTTCAAACACCAGGGCACCGTTGATTGCCGGGAAAACATTGAGATGCCTGTTTTTTAAATTCTAGTAAATCCAAAACTCGTCTAAAATTCATGAAACTTGGCATGCTATCATGGATCGGCATAAACATGCCGTGGTAAATTTTTTGTCCCATTTGGGGCAGGTGTGGGTGTAAGCTTCTCATAAACCAGAGCTTCCCACAACAAGTGTGATGGTTTCGGTAGGGAACCTTTCACCTTTCTGGAGGAACGATGTCCGTTGCCTCTTCTCGATTTCATTTTTTTCCTAGCGTCAACATAGAACAACACGAGTGTTGTGTCAATTTTTGGAATTTTTCGGGGTTCACTTGGACTTTTTTATACATTAACTGAGTTTTCTATGCATTCATGTGCATAATTCAAATTTGAACTACATGCACATGCTCTAACGCATATAAATTAGTAGAAAATTCAAATATGTGTCCTTGGTTGCCTGCTTAGGTCCCATGCAAGAAACGAGAATGAATGCCAAACACCCTGCCTCCGTCACTCGGCTGCAAACTTTGAGATGCCTGGTTTTTAATTTCTAGTAAATCCAAAACTCGTCTGAAATTTATGAAACATGGCATGCTATCATGGAGCGGCATCAACATGCCGTGGTAATTTTTTTGTCCCATTTGGGGCAGGTTTGGGTATATGCTTCTCACAAACCAGAGCTTCTCACAACAAGCATGATGGTTTTGGTAGGGAACGTCCCACCTTTGGGGACGAAATGATATCCATTGCCTCTTATTGCTTTCAAAAAATTTCTCGTGTCAACATAGAACAACAGGAGTGTTGTGTCAATTTTTGTGATTTTTTCGGGTACGTTTGGACATTTTTATGCATTAACTGAGTTTTCAATGCATTTATGTGCATAATTCAAATTTGAACTAAATGCACATGCTCTAGTGCATATAAATTGGTCGAAAAAAACAAATATATGTTCTTGGGCGCATGCTTAGGTCCCATGCAAGAAATGGGAATGAATTTCAAACACCAGGGCACCGTTGATTGCCGGGAAAACATTGAGATGCCTGGTTTTTAAATTCTAGTAAATCCAAAACTCGTCTAAAATTCATGAAACTTGGCATGCTATCATGGATCGGCATAAACATGCCGTGGTAAATTTTTTGTCCCATTTGGGGCAGGTGTGGGTGTAAGATTCTCATAAACCAGAGCTTCCCACAACAAGTGTGATGGTTTCGGTAGGGAACCTTTCACCTTTCTGGACGAAACGATGTCCGTTGCCTCTTCTCCATTTCATTTTTTCCTAGCGTCAACATAGAACAACACGAGTGTTGTGTCAATTTTTGGATTTTTTCGGGGTTCACTTGGACATTTTTATACATTAACTGAGTTTTCTATGCATTCATGTGCATAATTCAAATTTGAACTACATGCACATGCTCTAATGCATTTAAATTAGTTGAATATTCAAATCTGTGTCCTTGGTTGCCTTCTTAGGTCCCATGCAAGAAATGGGATTGAATGTCAAACACCCTGCCACCGTCACTCGGCTGCAAGCATTGAGATGCCTGGTTTTTAAATTCTAGTAAATCCAAAACTTATCTGAAATTCATGAAGCTTGGCATGCTATCATGGAGCGGCATCAACATGTCGTGGTAAATTTTTTTCCCACTTGGGGCAGGTTTGGGTATATGCTTCTCACAAACCAGAGCTTCTCACAACAAGCATGATGGTTTCGGTAGGGAACGTCCCACCTTTGGGGACGAAACGATATGCATTGGCTCTTATTACTTTCAAAAAATTTCTCGTGTCAACATAGAACAATAGGAGTGTTGTGTCAATTTTTGTGATTTTTCGGGGTTCGTTTGGACATTTTTATGCATTAGCTGAGTTTTCAATACATTTATGTGCATAATTCAAATTTGAAGTACATGCACATGCTCCAGTGCATATAAATTGGTTGAAAAATCAAATATGTGTCCTTGGGTGCATGCTTAGGTCCCCTACAAGAAATGGGGAAGAATTTCAAACACCAGGGCACCGTTGGTTGCTGGCAAAACATTGAGATACCTAGTTTTTAAATTCTAATAAATCCAAAACTTGTCTGAAATTCATGAAACTTGGCATGCTATCATGGAGCGGCATAAAGATGTCGTGGTAAATTTTTTGTCCCATTTGGGGCCGGTTTGGATATATGCTTCTCACAAACTAGAGCTTCTCACAACAATCGTGATGGTTTCGGTAGGGAACGTCCCACCTTTGGGGACGAAACGATATCCATTGCCTCCTATTGCTTTCAAAAAAATCTCGTGTCAACATAGAACTACAGGAGTGTTGTGTCAATTTTTGGGATTTTTGGGGGTTCATTTTGACATCTTTATGTATTAACTGAGTTTTCAATGCATTTATGTGCATAATTCAAATTCGAACTACATGCACATGCTCCAATGCATATAAATTGGTTAAAAAAATCAAATATGTGTCCTTGGGTGCATGCTTAGGTCCCATGCAAGAAATGGAAATGAATTTCAAACACCAGGGCACCATTGATTGTCGACAAAACATTGAGATGCCTAGTTTTTAATTTCTAGTAAATCCAAAACTCGTCTGAAATTCATGAAAATTGGCATGCTATCATGCAGCGGATCAACATGTCGTGGTAATTTTTTGTCCCATTTGGGGCAGGTTTGGGTATATTCTTCTCACAAACTAGAGCTTCTCACAACAAGCATGATGGTTTAGGTAGGGAACATCCCACCTTTTGGGACGAAACGATATCCATTGTCTCTTATTGCTTTCAATTGTTTTCTCGTGTCAACATAGAACAACAGGAGTGTTGTGTCGATTTTTTTGGATTTTTCGGGGTTTGTTTGGACATTTTATGCATTGACATGTTTATTCCAAATCTGTTAGACCCCCCATCCTTTGAAGAATTTTTTAAGTCTCTTCAACTTGATGTTCAAAACATCATTTGGATCGGATGCATTGACATGTTTATTCCAAAAAAATCATCCAAAGGAATGGAATCTTTAGACTTGAGCCAGCTTAACTCAAACCTAAACTCTCTTGTGTGTGGGACTCGAACAACATGATTGTCCGAGGACACCAAGAGGGCATTATGGTCCGATATGTCCCTAACAAGTTTTTTAACATTGTCTAATGGGAACATATCCTCCCAATCATTATTCATTAACACACGATACAATTTTTCCAAGGTCGGGTGTGCTTGGTTATTAGTCCACATATACATCCCCCCATGCATGTGTATCTCATTCAGACACATAGAATTAATAACAGAGTTGAAAAGATCAGTGTAAGTGGAGTGATGCCAGTTTTGGTTGTTTTCTCCAGTATGTCTGAGGATATTGAAGTCCCCTCCAATTAGGAATCGGGTTTGAATGTGGTTGCAAAAATCTGCAACCTCAACTAAAAAATCTCCGTTATCACAGTCATGGGCAGCACCATAAACTGTGCATAAGGTCCAAGCCTTCTGCATTTTGATATCATAGAAGCAGACTTGAAGAGTAAACCTCCCTTTTCTCCAAGATATAACTTCAAATCTTTCCTTCTTAACACCACAGAGGATGTCATCTGATTTACCTTTTGCTGGGATCCAGTCCCAATAAATTTTTGTGTGTGGATCAAGCTTTCTAAAATAACTGTCCAGAAAACTTTTTTCATGGGTCTCTTGCAAACACACAAAGTCCAGGGAATGATCTCTGATCATGTGGGCTAGGCAGGAACTCATCCCCTTTTTTCCTGCCCCCTATAGTTCTAGAATATGCCTATCATTTGATAGAATTTTTTCTCCCTCCCCCTCTGGTGGCCCTGTAATGATGGACAGGGCTGCCAACTCTTATCTTTGATTTTCCTAGGTCAGGTTTTTTGGCTCCTAGTCATAGGTCTGGACACTGCTATTTTAACTTTTGGACTTTTCTTTTTTTTGGACTTAACTAATATAAAATTGTCCTCTAGTTCATCCCCCTCCTCCCCCCCATTCAGTACTAACAAGGGTTTGATCACCCTTCCCATTAGTAATATACATTATACTTCCTTCAGCCTGAATATCAGAAGTAGGAACATGTATATCACTATTACCCTCCCTCACCTTCTCTAATTCTCTTAGGATATTAACACTAGAGAAATTAGTATCAGGAATAATCACACCCATTTTAGAGGCCCTAAGCATAAGATCATGATCTGAGAGCACATAAAATGAGTTGTGGTTTGGGGAAATACCTTCTAAGTTTCTTTTCTTGGAAATAGCAACAACCCTATCCTGCATCTTGCCAGCCATATTCTGCAAGTTCCTCATGCTGAATCTCATCACATCTTCAGATATAAGTGGAGGGGTAGGGATCACCTCCCCCATATCATCAGAGGAGGCAGGGTACTGTACCATATACTCTGAATTTCCTTGCATCTTGCCTTACACATCTCCTTCAATCTCTTCAACCTAATCACATGGATTACCCACATATGTGTGAGTTATATGTTCAACTTGGTTACTATTAATAGGGCAACTTGAGTCAGCTTTATCTACCCGAATCTCATCAGCAGACACTTTGTTATTATCAATGACATGTAGTGCTTGAGATCCCAATCCACTTCTCTGTTACAAGCCTCTTCAGCTATAGACTCAATCAACATGGTGTTGTCGTCCTCTGGTTCATCAGATTCATCCTGCTTCCCCCATTTGAATCATTAGGGGCAGTTTTCCCAGACATGTTGCATTTGCTGGATTCCCAACCACTCTCTTTTTCTGTCATCTTGGGTTTAGATCTGCTCGGAGTCTATTTTCCCAGAGACATGTTCTTTTTAGCAGAATCCACCTGAGACACACTAGTCTTTCTCTCAGGATCACACACCAGGACTTTCTCAATCTCATAAAAGAAGTCAAAGAAATGTGTGTCAAGCACCGCTTCGGCCACACCAGGGAGTTCGTCCATGTTACGACAACCTAGCCGGACCCGTACATATTCAGGTTTATGCAGGGTGGCCATGTCGATCTCCAATGGGACTCCAACCAGCGAGGAAACATAGGCCAGGTTTCTCTCGTTCCTTCTTTCCAATGGCACATTAATCACTTTCAACCAAGCTATTTCCATCACACCCTTAGCCCCAATGTTAGCTGACCATGGGACAATTTTCACAACTACACCACAAGATCTGAGCGTCATTTTATCATTGTAACAAGCTTTCTTAACATTTCTCTGATTAGGGAATCACATCACATAAGTCTGAGGCCCAATGGGATGAGCAATACGATGCCATTTAGTCCCAATATAATCAGAAAAAGCATCTTCTAACTCCTTAATAGTAGCTTCCCCCCTCAATCACAGTGATGACCACATTGGTTGCTCTCTCTTTGAGTTGTTTAGCCGTGCAAGAATCAGGAATATAGAAAAAGCCCCGCCCCTTAGCTTAAAATGCACACATGGGCGCAACACACTCCCAAGGTAAAAATGTAATGCAAACTGAGGTTAAATGGCCCATCTTACTGCATCTCTCGCAAAACACTTGCGGGCAACCAGCAGGCGTATGACTAGTAGCTTTGCAGATCAAGCAGGGTTCATAAGCATTGGCTGGGGGCACCTGAGTAGAACAACCCGTGTGCTGGTCGTTGTTGATGACTTTATTCTTCTTGATGAAGTTTGTCGCCTCAGATCCAGGGGGATTATGGTTCTTCTCCACCCACACCCCCCAGATCTGGCCCGCTTGGCTCGATCCGCCGTGTCATCCCAGTGCTCGATGTCGTCCGTTGCCGGCGCTGTAATCCCAGCGCTCCTACTTTAGAATGCATGCAATTGTTGATTGAGGTGTGTGTGAATGAATCTTAATAGGGCATCGAGGAAGAGAGGATGGCCTCGGGTGGGGGAGGGGGAGGCAAAACCTCACCTACCAGCATTAATGGCGCCGATGCCGCCATTAATGACACCACAAGCCTACCTATCCTTGTTTCCCATCTCACACCTCCACATCTCAGATCGAGCCGCAGCCCTCTGCAACTTTCCACAGCCAAATCTGGTGAACGAGATGGTAGGGGGGCGAGACACGAGGCGAGGGCGCGGAGCCTGTGCCCCGTTCATCAAGTGGCAGCGCCGTTCTAGTCGCCGGTGACGATGCTCCCGGAGATCGACGTGTCGTCACCGGAGGCACATGCGGAGATGCTGCGGGTGGTGAGGGGGAGATTCCCAAACCGCTCCAGTTGGCCCGACATCTTGCTGGAGATCATTCGATTCGTGACATTCGAAGAGCGCGCTCGCTTTGCGGGCGACGACGGAGGGATGGACTACGAGTTCATCTTCTGGGCCATCCAGGAGGCGGAGTCACCGAAGCCAACACAGGTGGCGTGGTGGGCGTGCTTCAAGATGAGGAATCCCTCAAGGCTCAACATACGTCCCCCACCGGTGCTGCAGATCACCAACATCCCATCGGAAGACCTACCGCCGGGGACCGCCCTTCCCAGGGTCGCCTGAAGCATCAACAACCCGGCGCGCGGGCCTTGCAGGGTGACCCCGACCTCCAAGCAAGGCGCAGGAGGAACAGGGTTGGATCCAACCATGAACCTTTGCCATGGCCGGGTGACCGTGGGGAGAAACCTCATCTTCCTTACAAGGTACAAATCATTTGATCCAAAGCTCGTTCAGGTGTGGATTTACAAAATGTTCGATCTGAACCTCGTTTGGGTGGGGATTCCCAAGCTGATTTGGGTGATAGAATTGCTAGGGCAAGCTTCTCTTATGCGAATGGAAGGGTTGTCCCTTTGATTAGCTCTTGTGTTTCCCCATCCACCCCTGGATCATTGAGAATTTCCTGTGAAATTCTGATTCCGGCAAAATGTATTATTTCCGATGAACTCGTTTCCGCGAGGAAGGCAGGCCTGGGTTCAAACTAGCTAGCTGCAGTTGTGGGGCTGACTCCTACCCCACCCCCATTGATCAAAGGATGTGTGGTTAGGAAGAAAACGGGTTAAAGGAGTCTCCTACTTTGGTGAGCAAGAATGGGTAGGAGGTGGCGTATTTTATGGCTAGCTCTGGGTTATCCCTTCCTCGACCCACGGCCGCTACCTACATAAACGTAGGCAGGAACCTCCAAAACCTAGTTACACCGTCCCCAAATTGTTTTGGGTTAGGAAGGATCTATTCTTATCAAAGAAATTCACAGTCCAAGACTGCTTTCCGATCTCGACTGTGGGTCCTTTTGATCCTGTTCCAACTACCTTCAAAATCTCTGTTGAGGGGTTAGAAATTCCTAGATCGTTCATAGAAGCAGTTAAGATTGGGATGGAGAATCTCGGCCAGATGGTGCAAAGAAACCGCCGGCCACCACCAGGGAAGAGGCCCAACCCACAGGATGGGAAATCTGCTGCTCCATCCTCGGGCAACACCGGGAAACCAGGGCAACAGGGGGTGCACAAATCGAGCCAAGGGAACCAACCCCAAGTTATCCCTCCGATGACTACAGCCCCACCACCACCCCCTCCCCCTCCAGCGATACAAGCCCTTGACCCAAAGTATAAAGATATGATCTGTTTCAATTGTAGTTGGCCTGGTCACTATGTGGGTAATTGTGTGGAGCCAAAGAAATGCTTTATTTGCATTGGGAATCATAATGTTAAGAATTGAGCTGCTTGGGCAAAACCACAGCTTGCTGCCACTTACTTTGGTAGTGCTGCTTCGGGGCTGGGGTTCTACCATATTGAAGTTCCTGTGGCGGCCAAATCTAGTTGGCTTAACTATAAGAATTGTGTTGTTCTTAAGGTGGTTAAAGGAGAGGTTTCTACCATGGATCTGTTGACTCAACTTAATGGAATCTTTTGTAAGAACAAGGATGGCCATCGTAGATCAGAGAACTGGAAAGTAAGAAATTCTTACTGAGAATCCCACCATGGAAAAATGTGGATGACCTAATTGAGTTTCCACCATTTTAGCTACCTATTGCTGGGGTATCTATCAAAATATGTGAATGGGAAGGAATGTTCGATGAATTTGGGGCACTTACCGAGGCTTGGGTGTAGATCGAAGGAATTCCACCCAAGTGGTGTGCTTGGAAAGTATTTGCCCAGATCACAGCCTGTTTTGGGTTTCTGGTGGATGTTGATTAGAATGGCATTTTCAAAAGTTTTTATGAAATTGTCCGAGTTAAAGTTGCTTGCAGAGATCCCAGGAAAATCCCTTTTGAGAGGCTGGTGGAGATGAAAAAGAAACTCTATCTGCTGTTCTTTACAGTGGAAGGGTTTGAGCAAAATGATGAGGAGTCTGATGGAGGTGATGATGATCCAGGTCTGGACAATTTGGAAGATAATAATGAGGACAACAACAGGGATACATCTGGTAAGGATGGCATGGAAGAAGACAACGATGAAGAAGCAATTGATGAACTGGATAAGGCTAACTTCCCTGCCAAGACCGTCTCCTTCGTAAGTTCAAGCAAAAATCTGTCTCAAGTGGCTGCTTCTGCAATGGAGTTCCATCCTCTCGGCATGATGAATGCAATGCATGAAAACTTCGTTGAAGAGCTCGGGGGCAAGACACCGGTGAAAAATGGTGGTGATGAGACTCAACCAACCTCGATGTTTGTGAGGTCTGATGCTCTGTTAGCCCACCTGGACTATTGTTCTGAACAGCTTAGCAAGTTTGAAATGGATGAATCCAATGTGGAAGAAGAGAATGCCAACATTGAAATGCAATGTTTGCTAGATGAGCTAGCTTTGGCAATGAATTCAGTGAAGAGATCATTACTAGACACATTGGAGAGAGCTGATACAGTGGTTAAGAAGAAACCCAATGTCAAAATTCACCTACTTGGGGGCCGATACTTGCTGATAAGCCTATGACCAGGAAGCACGGAAACATTAAGATCATGGATAAAGAAGTTGCGTACATGATGAAGAACTTGGAAATTCCTGCCACATTCAAAGGTAAATCGTTTGCTATCCTAGACCCTAAAGAACTTTCTTCTTATACTGCTAAAGTGGATTTATGTATCAGTAATAACGAGAAAGAACAACAGGATATTATTCTAGATCTAATTGACAAGGAAAAAACTAGATGTCTTCAATTTGCTGATGAAAACCCGGAGATTGTTCTCCCTGATAGCTTAGATCTGATGGATATGAGTGATCCTACTCCAGTCTCTGGGAAGGATGATCTGCCATATAATGGATCAGTTGGCGCTGCTGATTCATTTGTGGAAAGCCCCACCTTGAATACTAAGAAAAAGCCATGTGGCTTATCTCACCCATTTAAGATTAAATGATAGGAGCTTTTTGGAATATTCGAGGTCTAGGTCAACCTGGTAAAATTCAATGCCTAGGGGAATTTATATGTATCAACCATGTAGATTTCTTGTGTTTCTTTGAAACCAAAAGAGAAAATATTGACACCCATATTCTCAAAGGTATTTCTGATAGAGAGAGATTTGATTAGCATTATCTTCCTGCGATAAACACGGCTGGTGGGATCCTTGTGGGTCTGAAAAGTGATTTGTTTGAAATAACTAGTTTTGTAAATAGGAAGTTTTGCATTGTTGCAACAGTTAAAAATAAAAATGATGGTTTCATTTGGCATCTTATTGCTGTTTATGGTACTTCTTAAAATGCGTTTAAACTAGATTTTATTGCTGAACTTCATCATATCATGGATGGGCTCAATTACCATTTTTACTTGGGGGTGACTTTAACTTGGTCAGGTCTACGGCTGACAAGAACAATGGGGTTATTAATAATCAGTTCTTCTATCTTTTAAATGACTGGATTAACAAGTGGTCCCTTATGGAGATTAATATTGCCAATAGGATGTATACTTGGAGCAATAAACAGGACAACCCCATCTTCGCCACTATAGATAGAGTTTTTACTTCTCTCTCCTGGGACGCTCATTTTCCTTTATCAGTGGTAACTGCAATTCCTCATGTAGGAAGTGGCCATACACCTTTGATTTTGGACACAGGAGCTCGGAGGGTTACCTCCCCAAAAAAATTGCTTTGAGAAATGGTGGCTTGACCACCCTGACTGCAAAAAATGGTGATTGATACCTGGAACACTCCCGTCCCTGGGAAAACAGCTATATATACTTGGATGAACAAAAGCAAACTGTTTAGGAAGAAAGCTAGAGGTTGGAGTATTAACATTGAAGCAAATATTAAGAAGAAGAAGAAGAGAGAGCTTTTGCTCGAGTTTGACATTCTTGACATTTTCTCTGAAAGGAACCAAGTTGATGATAGAGATAAGATTAGGATGGAGGAGATTAAAAAAGAACTTGCAAAAATCTAAAGCAAGGAGGAAACTACTTTATGGCAGCGCTCCACAGACCGCCGAATAATTGATGGGGACAAGAATAATGCATATTTTCATGCTCTAGCCAACCATAGACATAGGAAAAACCATTTATCTGAATTAATTGGAGAAAATGGTCCTGTTTACACTACCCAGGAAATGTTAGGTGTGGCTACTAACTATTACAAAAACCTATTTGGTTTTGAAAGTAAACATAACATCTGTCTTGGTCCTTCCTTTTGGGAGGAGAGTGAGATGGTTACTCAGGAAGAAAATGATCACTTGCAAAAAAACTTTTCTGAGGAGATTAAAGAGGCGATTTTTGGATCTTATGCCCATGGTGCCCCTGGTCCGGATGGGCTATCATTTCTGTTTTACCAAACCTTTTGGGAGGTGATTAAAACTGACTTTATGGTGTTGGTTAGAGACTTTGAAGAGGGTAAACTAGATATGCAACGTTTGAACTTTGCCCTGATTGTTCTCATTCCCAAAGAACCTGATGCCAGGGAGATGAAGAAGTTCAGACCTATTAGTCTGAGTAATTGTGGGATTAAGATTTTTTCTAAAGCCATGACCAATAGGGTTTCCCCCGTCGGTCGTAGATTGATTTCCTCTAACCAAACTGCTTTCATTAAGGGGAGATGCATCTTGGAGAGTGTGGTTATGGCTCATGAAGTGATCCACGAGATTAAAAAATCAGGCTCTCAAGGTTTAGTCCTTAAGCTAGACTATGAGAAAGCATATGATAGAGTTAGTTGGGATTTCCTCTTTGATATGCTTCATTCGAGAGGTTTTGGTCCAAAATGGATTGCTTGGATAAAAAGTACTCTTATCCACAACACTTTTAGTGTGAGGATTAATGACACTACTGGACCCTACTTTGTAGGGGGAAAAGGTCTCAAACAGGGGGATCCGCACTCCCCTCTGTTGTTTAACTTGGTTGCTGATGTTTTTACAAAATGCTTAAAAAAGACACTTCCCAAAACTTAATTTCTAGGCTTCTGCCCCATGTGATCCCTGGAGGTGTGGTCAGTCTGCAATATGCAGATGACACTATACTCTTCTTGGAAAACTTTGCTCACAAAGCAAGGAATTTTAAATGGCTTCTGTCACGTTTTGAAAACCTATCTGGGATGAAAACTAACTTTCACAAGAGTGATCTGATGACTATCAATGTAGAGGATGCGAATGCTAAGGAGTTTGCATAGATTTTCTGTTGTAAAAAGGCTGATTCCCTATAAAATAACTGGGAGTTCCTCTACAGTATGTTAAACTAAAAAGAGAAGATCTCCAACCTATTATTGATAGAATCATTAAAGGCATTTCTGGCAGGCTGGGGAGATATCTTACTTATAAAGGGAAAATTATTTTGTTGTGTGCTTGTGTGGTTAGCATTCCTGTTTATTTGATGTCTGTGATTAAATTTCCTAAATGGGCAATCAATGTCATTAACTCTCAAATGGCTCATTTCTTTTGGGGGAACTTGGGAGATCAACACAAATACCACCTGGCCAATTGGGGCTTAATTACTAGGAAGAATGAATTTAGAGGCTTGGGGGTTCCCAACATAAAAGAATATAATATGGCCTTGTTAGCTTCCTGGGGTAAAAGATTCTTTCACAATCCTGATTCAGACTGGACTAAACTCATCTTGTATAAATACAGAGTAAACTCTCCCAATCTCCTCTGGGCTAAAAGTGAAGGGGTCTCTACCTTTTGGAAGAGCATTACTTGGGCCATGGCAGCAGCAAAAACCTTTTATAGATGGAGATTGGGAGATGGAGAACTCATTAGCTTTTGGCATGATGTTTGGGCGGGGGATTGTTCCCTTAAAGTATAATTTTGGGATCTGTTTAGTATCTGTAATCAGACTGATAGTACAGTGGCCCAGGTGTGGGATGGAAATGAGTTAAAATTGACGTTTAGAAGATGTGTTTATCGCTTGGGTATGGACTGCTGGGATCAACTTGTCTGTGTGGTCAAACAACATCCTCTTCTGGATGGTGTGGATACCCCAATTTGGGGCTTAGAAGCTAATGGGCTATTCTCAGTAAAATCCTTCTACAAACAAATTAACTTTGGTGGGATAGCTTCTGCTATCAGGGATAAAATGTGGAAAATCTTATGTCCACAGAACATTCATATTTTCCTATGGTTGTGTGTTCACAATAAGGTACTTACTAGAGATAATCTTGCTAAAAGAAGAGAAGTTGAGGATCCTTCCTGCCTATTCTGCTCTGATAATGAAACTGTTCAACACTTGTTGTTTGATTGTGTGGTAGCCCAACAAGTTTGGCATTTTTTTCAGATTTCTTTTGTATTGATAAAATAGCTAGCTTTGAAAATATATCGTCCTTCTGGCAAATGCATAAGGAAAATGTTGTTCTGAATTTGGTGACAACTACTACCTTATGGAGCTTGTGGAGACTGAAAATGAGTTTTGCTTTCAGGGGCGTGATGACCCACAAGTGTAGGGGATCTATCATAGTCCTTTCAATAAGTAAGAGTGATGAACCCAACGAGGAGCAGAAGGAAATGACAAGCGGTTTTCAGTAAGGTATTCTCTACAAGCACTCAAATTATCGGTAATAGATAGTTTTGTGATAAGGTAATTCGTAACGAGTAACAAGTAACAAAAGTAAATAAGGTGCAGCAAGGTGGCCCAATCCTTTTTGTAGCAAAGGACAAGCCTGGGCAAATTCTTATATGAAGGAAAACGCTCCCGAGGACACATGGAAATTATCGTCAAGCTAGTTTTCATGCTCATATGATTTGCGTTCATTACTTTGATAATTTGATATGTGGGTGGACCGGTGCTTGGGTACTGCCCTTTCTTAGACAAGCATCCCACTTATGATTAACCCCTATTGCAAGCATCCGCAACTACAAAAGAAGTATTAAGGTAAACCTAACCATAGCATGAAACATATGGATCCAAATCAGCCCCTTACGAAGCAACGCATAAACTAGGGTTTAAGCTTATTTCACTCTAGCAACCCATAATCTACTTATTACTTCCCAATGCCTTCCTCTAGGCCCAAAAAATGGTGAAGTGTCATGTAGTTGACGTTCACATAACACAACTAGAGGAGAGACAACATATATCTCATCAAAATATCGGACGAATACCAAATTCACATGACTACTTATAGCGAGACTTCTCCCATGTCCTCAGGAACAAACATAACTACTCACAAATCATATTCATGGTCATAATCAGAGGGGTATTAATATGCATAAAGGATCTGAGCACATGATCTTCCACCGAATAAAACAACTAGCATCAACTACAAGGAGTAATTAACACTACTAGCAACAAACATGTACCAATCTGAGGTTTTGGGACAAAGATTGGATATAAGAGATGAACTAGGGTTTGAGAGGATATGGTGCTAGTGAAGATGTTGATGGAGATTGACCCCCTCCCGATGATAGGATCGATGGTGACGACGATGGTGATGATTTCCCCCTCCCGGAGGGATGTTTCCTCGGCAGAACAGCTCCGCCGGAGCCCTAGATTGGTTCCGCCAAGGTTCCGCCTCGTGGTGGCGGTGTTTCGTCCCGAGAGCTTGCTTATGATTTTTTCCAGGGTAAAAGACTTCATATAGCAGAAGATGGTCACCAGAGGACTGCCAGGGGGCCCACGAGGCAGGGGGTGCACCCAGGGAGGTAGGGCGCGTCCCCCACCCTCGTGGCCAGGGTGTGGCCCCCCTCTGGTGCTTTCTTCACTCAATATTTTTTATTAATTCCAAAAATAACTTCAGTGGAGTTTTAGGACTTTTGGAGTTGTGCAGAATAGGTCTCTAATATTTGCTCCTTTTCCAGCCTAGAATTCCAGCTGCCGACATTCTCCCTTTCATGTAAACCTTGTAAAATAAGAGAGAATATGCATAAGTATTGTGACATAATGTGTAATAACAGCCCATAATGCAATAAATATCTATATAAAACATGATACAAAATGGACGTATCAACTCCCCCAAGCCTAGACCTCGCTTGTCCTCAAGCGGAAGCCGATAACGAAAAATATGTCCACATGTTTAGAGATAGAGGTGTCGATAAAATAAAATACGAACATGAGGGCATCATGATCATTCTTATAACAACAACGCGTATATATATATATATATATATATATATTGTCATATGATTTCTTAGGCTCAAGTAATAATCTATCCACAATGTCAAGTATGAATAAGAAACTTCATTGAAAACTAACAAACTATAATCTCGGTCATTGAAGCAATTGCAATTTATCATAACATCGGAAAGAGTCAATATAAGAGCTTTTCAGCAAGTCCACATACTCAACTATCATTTAGTCTTTCACAATTGCTAACACTCACGCAATACTTATGGGTATGGAGTTTTAACCGGACACAGAGAAAGATAGGGGCTTATAGTGTTGCCTCCCAACCTTTTACCTCAAGGGTAATGTCAACAATAATAGTTCATGCTAACTTACATCCAATTGGATATATATATCAGGATCTTTCCAACACAAGGTGCTTGCCAAAGGATAAAATATAAAAAGGAAAGGTGAAGATCACCATGACTCTTGCATAATGTATAAGACAAGAATAAAAGATAGGCCCTTCGCAGAGGGAAGCAGAGGTTGTCATGTGCTTTTATGGTTGGATGCACAAAATCTTAATGCAAAAGAATGTCACTTTATATTGTCACTTGTGATATGGACCTTTATTATGCAGGCCGTTGCTTTTATTGCTTCCATATCACAAGATCGTATAAAGCTTATTTTCTCCACACTAATAAGTCATACATATTTAGAGAGCAATTTTTATTGCATGCAACATGACAACTTACTTGAAGGATCTTACTCAATCCATAGGTAGATATGGTGGACTCTCATGGCAAAACTGGGTTTAAGGATATTTGGAAGCACAAGTAGTATCTCTACTTGGTGCAAAGAATTTGGCCTGCATGAGGGGGAAAGGCAAGCTCAACATGTTGGATGATCAATGACAATATACTTTATTTTGTATATAAGAAAACATAACCCATTAGGCTGTCTTCCTTGTCCAACATCAACTCTTTAGCATGTCATATATTAATGAGTGCTCACAATCATAAAAGATGTCCAAGATAGTATATTTATATGTAAAAACCTCTCTTTCTTATTACTTCCTATTAATTGCAACGATGACAAAAACTATGTTTGCCAACTCTCAACAACTTTTATTCATCATACTCTCAATATGTGAAGTCAGCCAAATATGATCTCTTTGTTTCTTTTTATTCTTTCTTTTCCTTTTATTCCCTCAAGATCATAGCAAGATAGCAAAGCCCTCGACTCAACACTAATCTTTATTATATATAGCTCACGGGCTCGATTACATAGAGGAATCATAAAAGCAAAACTCAAAACTAAATCATACTAAAGCTTTATTCTACCAGAACAAGATATTACCAAAAGGATCAAACTAAGAAAAATGGTAAAGATAGGAGTGTGACGGTGATACGATACTGGGGCACCTCCCCCAAGCTTGGCAGTTTCCAAGGGGAGTGCCCATACCCATGTGATTATGTCTCTTTCTTCGGAGGTGGTGGTGTGATATTCTTGGCGATGATGCCCCTCAAGATACGATTCTCCTCCTCGAGCTTATTGAATTGATGCTTGAGGTCCATTATTTCCTTATGGAGCTTACCGGCGACGGCTAAAGCTCCTTTCACCCATGGATGTTGCATAGCTGCTGGAGAACAAGTGACACTCTTTTTCATATTTTCATAAGAAAGAAATCTAACATTGGAAAAGATGGCCGAGTTTGGAATAGTTGAGCTCTGTAGTTCCCCCATCATGAATCCGGCTTGGAAACGAGAAGTAACTTCTTGATCCTCCTCCATGGCATCTATCCTTTTCAAGTCGGCCTACATCTCCTCCTCCGTTGATGGCCCAAAGTGATAGGCATCGCTGTTTGCTCCTGGACCTGGTGTCGGATAAGACACCCGACTCTCCCTGACTGACTCTTGAGAAGACATCTTGCTCTAAATCTGCTGCAGAAACAACTCAAAACAAAAACAGAGGATTTCGTCGTGGTACGGTGGTCAAAACTATCGGGAGATTATATAATTAAATTTTACCGACCAAAATAAGTATCGTGCAAGAAAACAGAGTCTGGAGAGCACACAAGGTGCCCACGAGGCAGGGGGCGCGCCCAGGGGGGTAGGGCGCGCCCTCCACACTCGTGGACGCCTCGTGTCCTTCCCAGACTACTTTTTATTTTCCTATTTTCTTAAATATTCCAAAACAGAGAAAAAAATGATATTAGACCAGTTTTGGAGTCGCTTTACTTACCGTACCATATACCTATTCCTTTTCGGAGTCTGAAACGTTCTGGAAAGTGTCCCTTATGTATTCCTCCGGGGTCACGGTTTCAATAACATTAGTTTCAACATTTATTGGATTGCCTGATGAGGGAGTCCTGGATTAGCGGGTGTCCAGATGGCCGGACTATGGCCTTTGGCCAGACTCCCAGACTATGAAGATACAAGATTGAACACTTCGTCCCGTGTCCGGATAGGACTTTCCTTGGCGTGGAAGGCAAGCTTGGCGATTTGATATGAAGATCTCCTCCCATTGTAACCGACTCTGTGTAACCCTACCCTCTCCGGTGTCTATATAAACCGGAGAGTTTTAGTCCGTAGGACGAACAACAATCATACCATAGGCTAGCTTCTAGGGTTTAGCCTCTCTGATCTCGTGGTAGATCAACTCTTGTACTACCCATATCATCAATATCAATCAAGCAGGAGTAGGGTTTTACCTCCATCGAGAGGGCCCGAACGTGGGTAAAAACATCGTGTCCCTTGTCTCCTGTTACCATCCGCCTAGACGCACAGTTTGGGACCCCCTACCCGAGATCCGCCGGTTTTGACACCGACATTGGTGCTTTCATTGAGAGTTCCTCTGTGTCGTCACCTTTAGGCCCGATGGCTTCTTCGATCATCAACCACGACGCGGTCCAGGGTGAGAGTTTTCTCCCCGGACAGATCTTCGTATTCGGCGGCTTCGCACTGCGGGCCAATTCTCTTGGCCATCTGGAGCAGATAGAAAGCTACGCCCCTGGCCATCAGGTCAGATGTGGAAGCTTAAACTACACGGCCGATATCTGCGGGGACTTGATCTTTGATGGATTCGAGCCACGGCCGAGCGCGCCGCACTGTCATGAGGGGCACGATCTAGCTCTACCGCCGGACAGCGCCCAGAGCGCCGCTCAGGCGTCCGCTCCGACCATTAGCTTGGAGGTGACTGCGCCAGTCGGGGACGGACGGTTGGACGCCGCCCCAGGAACCGCAATCTCTATGGCGATCGAGCCGAATACCAGCCTAGTCCTTTGTGAGGCCTGTGACTCCAAGGTGCCGGACTCCGTTCCGGACTCCGGATCTTCCACACCCCTTCCGATCGAACCCAATTGGGCTCCGATCATGGAGTTCACCGCCGCGAACGTCTTTCAGCACTCGCCCTTCGGCGACATCCTGAATTCACTAAAGTCTCTCTCCTTGTCAGGAGAGCCCTGATCGGACTATGGTCAGCAAGGTTGGGATGAGGACGACGAAGAAACCACCCACTTTGTAGCCACTGTCGACGATCTAACCGACATGCTCGACTTTGACTCCGAAGACATCGACGGTATGGACGCCGATGAAGGAGACGACCAAGAACCAGCACCTATAGGGCACTGGAAAGCCACCTCGTCATATGACATATACATGGTGGACACCCCTAAAGCAGGGAATGGCGATGAAAAAACGGAGGACGACCCCTCCAAGAAGCAACCTAAGCGCCGACGTCAGCGGCGCCATTCTAAATCCTGCCAAAGCAAAAATGGCGAGTCCGGCACTGGAGACAACAACACCCCGGACAGTGCCGAAGACAGCCCCCTCCAGCAGGATTCAGCGCAGGAGGACGGAGAAGCCAGCCCTCATGAGAGAGCGGCAGACAGGGAGGTCGAGGACGACAATTATATGCCTCCCTCCGAAGACGAGGCAAGCCTCGACGACGACGAATTTGTCGTGCCAGAGGAACCCGTCGAACAAGAGCGTTTCAAACACAGGCTTATGGCCACAGCAAGCAGCCTCAAGAAAAAACAGCAGCTTCTCAGAGCTGACCAAGATTTGCTAGCCAGCAGATGGACAGAAGTCTTGGCGGCCGAAGAGTATAAACTTGAACGCCCCTCCAAGAGCTACCCAAAGCGCAGGCTGCTACCCCAACTAGAGGAGGAAGCAACTAAAGCTACATCACCAGCATATGATGTGCCCGATCGGCCACCCCGTGGCCGCAATAGAGAGGCCTTTCGGCCCTCAACTCAAGCCGCACGCCGGTGCCGCTCAAAAAATACCAGTGCACGGGGAAACACAACAGACCTGCAAGACATATTGGAGGATAAGGCAGGGCAAACAAGATAGATCTACGGATCGCGTGGGCGCCCCACGTCACGCGACGATAACCGTCACGCTGGATATGATAAATACGACCAGGCCGAACACAATAGACAAAGCTCATCCGAGCTACTTCACGATATAGGCCAGTACAGGGGCGCCGCACACCCACTATGCTTCACAAACTAAGTAATGGATCATCAAATCCCCGAGGGTTTCAAACCCGTAAACATTGAATCATACGATGGCACAACAGATCCTGCGGTATGGATCGAGGATTATCTCCTTCATATCCACATGGCTCGTGGTGATGATCTACACGCCATCAAATATCTCCCGCTCAAGCTTAAAGGACCAGCTCGGCATTGGCTTAATAGCCTGCCAGCAGAGTCAATTAGTTGCTGGGAGGACCTGGAATCGGCATTCCTTGACAACTTCCAGGGCACTTATGTGCGACCACCAGACGCCGATGACCTAAGCCACATAATCCAGCAGCCAGAAGAATCGGCCAGACAACTCTGGACACGATTCCTAACCAAGAAAAATCAAATAGTCGACTGTCCGGACGCAGAGGCTCTTGCAGCCTTCAGGCACAACATCCTAGACGAATGGTTTGCGCGGCACCTAGGACAGGAAAAGCCGAAATCTATGGCAGCCCTCACGACACTCATGACCCGCTTTTGCACGGGAGAAGACGGCTGGCTAGCTCGTAGCAATAACATAACCAAGAGCCCTGGCAACTCGGATACCAAGGACAACAATGGCAGGTCACGTCGGAACAAGCACAAGCGCCGCATTAACAGCGACAATACTGAGGATACGGCAGTTAATGCCGGATTCAAAGGCTCTAAACCCGGTCAGCGGAATAAGCCATTCAAAAGAAACCCTCCGGGCCCATCCAGTCTAGACCGGATACTCGATCGCTCGTGCCAAATACATGGCACCCCCGAACAACCAGCCAATCACACCAACAGGGCTTGTTGGGTGTTCAAGCAGGCAGGCAAGTTAAGTGCCGATAACAGAGACAAGGGGCTGCATAGCGATGACGAGGAGGAGCCCCGGCCGCCGAACAACAGAGGACAGAAGGGCTTCCCCCCACAAGTGTGGACGGTGAAAATGATATACGCAACCCATATCCCCAAAAGGGAGCGGAAGCGTGCTCTCAAGGACGTCTACACGTTGGAGCCAGTCGCCCCAAAGTTCAACCCATGGTCCTCCTGCCCGATCACTTTTGATCTAAGGGACCACCCCACTAGCATTCGTCACGGCGGATTCGCCGCATTGGTCCTAGACCCAATCATTGACGGATTTCACCTCACTAGAGTCCTCACGGACGGCGGCAGCAGCCTGAACCTGCTTTATCAAGATATAGTGCGAAAAATGGGTATAGATCCCTCAAGGATTAAACCCACAAAGACGACCTTTAAAGGCGTCATACCAGGTGTAGAAGCCAGCTGTACAGGCTCAGTTACACTCGAAGTGGTCTTCGGATCCCCGGATAATTTCCGAAGCAAAGAGTTAATCTTCGACATAGTCCCATTCCGCAGTGGCTATCACGCCCTGCTCGGACGAACCGCATTCGCAAAATTCAACGCAGTGCCGCACTACGCATACCTCAAGCTCAAGATGCCAGGCCCTCATGGAGTCATTACGGTCAACAGAAACACCGAACGATCCCTCCAGACAGAGGAGCACACGGCGGCCCTGGCGACGGAAGTACAAAGTAGCCTCTCAAGGCAATTCTCCAATCCAGCTGTTAAACGTCCGGACAATGTCAAGCGCGCCCGCAGTAACCTACAACAAAACCGGCTGGCATGTTCCGAGCAAGCATAGCAGTGCGGCCCTAACCCCAGCCCTCGCCAGATGGCGATAGCTGTACCACGCGTACATAATTACGCTCTGGAAATACCATGGGCATAAGGGGAGGGGCACAACCACGGCACGCCCAGAATGCGGCTCAACCGCACTAGGGGCTCCATATTCTGCCATTTCTTTTTTTTTTGTACTTTCAGGACCCAACCATTCGGAAGGCCTGTCCGGCAATACACTCGCCGAACACACGATGCAACAGCCAGGGAGACAACAAGCCGCGTCAAATGTCCAGGTGGTCTCTATAACGAGCTAAATACCTGTTTTACTTAAAGTCTCGCAGCTTGCCCCTAGAGAGGGACATGTCAAATAATCCCATCTCTTGCTTATCGCACTATTTGTATCGTTCTGCTTTCATAGCAGCCCTTTTTAATAAATAATACATAGCTCTTATCTATTATTGTATTCATTTATACAAATATGGTCAGTCATGACATTATGCAACCGTACACTTTGGTACGGCCAATACACCAGGGGCTTAAGTACCCCATAATACGGTGTGAGAAGACCGAACACTCTCACGAGTGCGGCACCCTGAACTTATAGCACTATATGCATCGGCTCCGAATCATGTCTTGGATCAATAGTTGGGTTTGCCCGGCTCCCATGTTTTGGTACCTCACGTTCCGCAATGTCGGCTAAGGTAGCGCTGGGAGAACTACTGCGATTGTGCCCCAGTTGAGCTGGGTTAACACCTCAGTAGAGAAAGCTAAAACTGACCATCATGATAGTGCGAGAGACCGGTCGCTGTTCGAGAGGTTTTTTGAGTCCCTAAAGACTTATGCCGCTTAGAGCGAGGAGCCGGATTTATCCGGCCTAGGCGTGGATAGCGCCCCGAACTCGGTCTTGCGAATACTAGGGGCTTCGCCGAAATTTAAAATTATAGAATGCTATGGCTAAGTGAGAGTGATAAAGCATTATAAGTCCGATGGCCTGGTTCATTGTGCTGAGCGCCTCCCTAGATGGACCCAAGAATGGGAACAAGAGCGCTCAGGTTTATCCCGAACACCCTAGCACTCGTGGCATGGGGGTAGAAGCCGACGACTTGCATCTCTCAGATTTCATAAACGGCCGCACAGAAGGTAATATTTTAAATTAAAAAAGCGTTGCTTAGCGCATATGAACAAGTTTTCAGCGCACAGGATAAACACGAGCGAGTTTACTCAAAAGTTACATCCCCGGTACATTCATTCGCTACAAGATGGGAACCCTTTAGGATGCCCTCATAATACATCTCGGGCCTGCGATGCTCCTTCCCCTCCGGTGGCCCATCCTTCACCAGCTTCTCAGCATCCAGCTTGCCCTAGTGCACTTTAGCACGGGCAAAAGCCCTGCGGGCACCCTCGATGCATACGGAGCGCTTGATGACTTCAAGTCGTGGACAGGCATCCACCAGCCGCCGCACCAGCCCAAAGTAGCTCAACGACATGACCTCCCCAGGCCACAGCCGGCCTATCAGGCCCTTCATGGCCTGTTCGGCTACCTTATGAAGCTCGACCAGCTGCTTCAGCTGGTCGCTCAAGGGCACCGGGGGTCCGGCCTCAGCATACTGGGACCAGAACACCTTCTCGGTCGAGCTCCCTTCATCATCCCGGTAGAACGCGGCGGCGTCGGATGCACTGCAGGGCAGATCTGCGAATGCTCCTGGGGAACTCCGGATTTGGGTAAGTAACAAGTAATTTACTTTCACATGCTTGCTTTGCATAAAGAATGCCTTACCCGCCGCAATCTTTTTCATCGCCTCAATCTCCTGGAGGGATTTTTGGGCTTCGGCCTTGGCAGATTGGGCGCTTTCAAGTGCCGAGGCAAGCTCGGACTCTCGAGTCTTCGAGTCAAGCTCTAACCTCTCATGTTTTTTCACAAGAGCATCGAGCTCTTGCCGCACCTCCGCCACCTGCGCCTCTTGCTTCTCTCGCTCTGAGTGCTCCATGGCCGCATTATCTTCGACCTTGGAAAGCGCTTCCTTCAGGGCTGCCACCTGGGTTGTGGCCCCTGCAACATTCACGTTGGTCCTGTCATTATTTGCAACCAGGTATTTCTATATACATTCACATAAGGTATTACATACCTTCCTTGTCCTCGAGCTGCTTCTTGGCACGGCCGAGCTCGTTCTCGGACTGCTCGAGGCTCTGCTTCAATGCTTCGACCTCCGCAGTCAATGCGGCAGAGGTCAGCAGCGCATCCTGCATTCCCATATTGACATATTTATGTTAGACTCCTGCGTATATCTTTTTTTTAGATCCTCAGCCTGGCTTTTCTTTCCGAACACCAAACTGAGCATCAGGGGCTACTGTCTATGTGGTAACATTTTTATATGTTTTGAATACATACCTCAAAGCCTGTTAGCAGGCTGGTACAGGCTTCTGTCAGCCCGCTCTTGGCGGACTGAACCTTCTGAATCACCGCACTCATAACAGTGTGGTGCTCCTCGTCGATGGAGGCACCGTTAAGCACCTCCAGCAAATTGTCTAGCGTCTCCAGTTGGACGGAGGCCGCCGGCGTCGTAGGCTTTCCCTTCTTACGAAGGGGCTGCCTGCTGGACTCCGGAACCACTTAAGGCTCCGGAGCGGTGTCCGGCCCAGGGCCGGACTTAGATCCCTCTGGGGCTTTACCCCCTTTGGGCCTGGAGTCCGGGAGGTCGCCTTGCAGCGCCTCCAGGACCACCTCCTCCTGGTTTAGTCCCTTTTGGGACTCCACCTCGGCGTCGTCCGTAGGGAGAGGGGAGGAGGCCGTCAGAAGTGAAGCGCTATTCACATCTGACGAATCCAGGGAGCCGCCCAACGAATCGCTGAGCTGAGCCTTGGGCAGACTGCATGATTGAATTCGGCGTCAGAAGGTACCGTACAATAGAGGAGCGCCATAAGTTATTCTGGTATCCAGATACTTACGATTTTGCCAGGGGCTTGACCCTGGATGGCCATTCCTCCCCGCCGTCTTCGGCATCAGAGGCGTAGTCCGGCAGAAGGGTCCTCCCCTTCTTGGACCCTCCGGCCTCCCTAGTTGGGGCGGCCTTCCTTTTCTTTCCTCCCCCCGCTGGAGGAGGAGAGGCTTCTTCTTCTTCCTCCTCCTCTTCCTCAGAGGCGGAGGGTGCTTCGGGGTTGTCAGACGATGAATCCGACACCACCAGGCATCGGGAACTCTTTCGAGTCCCCGTGGCCTTCTTCTTGGCCTTCTTCTCCGGTACCACGTGAGGTGCCGGAACCAGCAACTTCGTCAAGCGTGCGTCTGCTGGGCCTTCGGGCAAAGGGGCCGGACAGTCAAACTGTTCAGATGTCCTCTTCCAGTCTTGTTAAAGGAGCAGGAGTTTAGATCCTACATGGAGTCAAACTATGAAAATCAAGTGTCCCGTGAAGGACTAAAAGCAAGCTTACTTCGGTGGCTTGGCGCTTGGCGCAGAATCCGCGATCCTCGGTGATGGGAGGGGAGACCTCGGAGCTCTTGAATAGCACCTTCCAGGCGTCCTCGTGCTTTGTGTCGAAGAGCCTGGACAAAGTTTGGTGCTGGGCCGGGTCGAACTCCCACAAGTTGAAGGCCCGTCGTTGACACGGGAGGATCCGGCGGAAGAGCATGACCTGGACTATGTTGACAAGCTTAACCTTCTTGTTCACCAGGTCTCGGACGCAGGTTTGGGGTCCGGTCACCTCTTCCGGACTACCCCACAACAGGCCCGTCTCTTTCCAAGATGTGAGCCGTGTGGGGATGCCAGATCGGAATTCGGGGGCCGCTGCCCATTCAGGGTCACGCGGCTCGGTGATATAGAACCACCCCGACTGCCACCCTTTGATGGTCACTACGAAGGAGCCCTCAAGCCATGTAACGTTGGCTATCTTGCCCACCATGGCGCCTCCGCACTCCGCTTGATGGCCGCCCACGACCTTCGGCTTGACGCTGAAGATCTTCAGCCATAGGCCAAAGTGAGGCTGGATGCGGAGGAAGGCCTCGCACATGACGATAAACGCCAAGATGTTGAGGATGAAGTTTGGGGCCAGATCGTGGAAGTCCAGGCCGTAGTAGAACATGAGCCCCCGGACGAACGGGTGAAGAGGAAAGCCCAGTCTGCGGAGGAAATGGGGGATAAATACGACCCTCTCATGTGGCCCAGGGGTGGGGATGAGTTGCCCCTCATCTGGAAGCCGGTGCGCGATGTCATTAGATAAGTATCCGGCCTTCCTCAACCTTTTGATGTGCCCCTCCGTGACGGTGGAGGCCATCCATCTACCTCCCGCTCCGGACATGATTGGAGAAGGTTGAGGTGGGAAGTGCGGACTTGGGCGCTGGAGCTCGAGTGCGCGGGAATGGATAAGCAAAGGAGGAAGAAGGCATAGATGGAAAGGGTGTGTCCTTATCCCCTTATATGGGCGGCCGAAACTATAAGCCCCCACCAGCCTAATAAAACTCGCTTATCTCCCAAGCATCGCAGTTAATGGCGCGGTTGGGTTACCCACGCCCGTATTGATGAGAATCCCGGAATAAGGAGACACGATCTCTTCTTTGACAAGACGTGCCAGGGAAACCGCCTCGCTAAACACGCCGAGGTGGGATAGTAAAATGAAACAAATAAAGGCTTGGCCATGGCATGATGTCACGCTGCAGAATACGTCACCAGATTAGATTTGTGCAGATATTATTCTCTCTACGGTGGTATGTGGAACTTATTTTGCAGAGCCAGACACTATCTTTGTGTTCAACATCTTCTATGAGGTATTCGGAGGAGGAACCCGCCTTGCAATGCCGAAGACAATTTGCGCGCCGGACTCGTCGTCATTGAAGCCTGGTTCAGGGGCGACTGAGGGAGTCCTGGATTAGGGGGTGTCCGGATGGCCGGACTATGGCCTTTGGCCGGACTCCCGGACTATGAAGATACAAGATTGAAGACTTCGTCCCGTGTCCGGATAGGACTTTCCTTGGCGTGGAAGGCAAGCTTGGTGATTCGATATGAAGATCTCCTCCCATTGTAACCGACTCTGTGTAACCCTAGCCCTTTCCGGTGTCTATATAAACCGGAGAGTTTTAGTCCGTAGGACGAACAACAATCATACCATAGGCTAGCTTCTAGGGTTTAGCCTCTCTGATCTCGTGGTAGATCAACTCTTGTACTACCCATATCATCAATATCAATCAAGCAGGATTAGGGTTTTACCTCCATCGAGAGGGCCCGAACCTGGGTAAAAACATCGTGTCCCTTGTCTCCTATTACCATCCGCCTAGACGCACAGTTTTGGACCCCCTACATGAGATCCGCCGGTTTTGACACCGACACCTGGGATATAATGTTTGATTCTTTGCCCGTTCACCACCTTCGGACTTGTGCCTTCGAAGTTGTTGATTTTTATGGCACCGGAACGATAGACCTCCTCGATAATGTAAGGACCTTACCATTTACAGAAGAGGTTTCCTGCAAAAAAATCATAAATGAGAGCTGAAAAGCAACACATAATCACCTACATTAAACTCACGCTTTTGTATCCTTTTGTCATGCCATCTTTTAACTTTTTCTTTAAACAGTTGGCATTCTCATAGGCTTGAGTTCTCCATTCATCAAGTGAGCTAATGTCAAATAACCTCTTCTCACCGGCAAGTTTGAAATCATAATTGATCTCTTTAATGGCCCAATATGCCTTATGTTCTAGTTCGAGAGGTAAGTGGCATGCTTTTCCATAGACCATTTTATATGGAGACATACCCATAGGATTTTTATATGCAATTCTATAAGCCCATAATGCATCATCAAGTTTCTTGGACCAATTCTTTCTAGATCTATTAACAGTCTTTTGCAAAATCAATTTAAGCTCTCTATTACTCAGTTCTACTTGGCCACTAGACTGTGGGTGATATGGAGGTGCAATTCTATGATTAACATCATACTTAGCAAGCATTTTACGAAAATCACCATGAATAAAATGTGAACCACCATTAGTCATTAGGTATCTAGGGACTCCAAACCTCGGAAAAATAACTTCTTTAAGCATCTTAATAGAGGTGTTATGATCAACACTACTAGTTGGAATAGCTTCTACCCACTTAGTAACGTAATCAACAACAACTAAAATATGTGTATACCCATTAGAGGAAGGAAATGATCCCATATAATCAGAGCACCAAACATCAAATGGTTCAATAACAAGAGAATAATTCATAGGCATTTCTTGACGTCTACTAATATTACCAATTCTTTAACATTCATCGCAAGACAAGACAAACTTACAGGCATCCTTGAAGAGAGTAGGCCAATAAAACTGGATTGCAATACCTTATGCGCAGTTCTATCTCCAGCGTGGTGTCCTCCATAAGCCTCAGAGCGACACTTGCATAGGATATGTTCATGTTCATGCTTACGTACACAATGTCTAATAACACCATCTACAACTTCTTTATAAAGGTGTGGGTCATCCCAGAAGTAATGTCTTAAATCATAGAAAAACTTTTTCTTTTGCTGGTATGTGAAACTAGGTGGTAGAAATTTAGCAACAATGTAATTAGCATAATCAACATACCATGGAGCAGTACGAGAAGCATTTATGACAACTAATTGTTCATCAGGAAAGCTATCATCAATAGGTAGCACTACAAAAAAATACACTTCCGTGATGATACTTGTTCATCATAGTAGGTCACGTTTTTTGTCATGCATGTACATCCATGATGATTTTATGACAGAATCAAGATAGTCATACCTGTGCTGTCGTAGAAGTGTTCCATGACATTACCAAAATTATCATCATGGAAGTGTCCACTTCCATGATGATAAATCGCGTGTCACAGAAGTGCTTTCGTCAAGGCTGACCGACACGTGGCATCCACCGTAACGGAACGTCGTTAAGCTATCGGGTCGAGTTTTGGATCCGATAGCCCGTTAACAGCCCCGACAAATGGGGATTTTCCACGTGTAAAATCATCATTGGCTGGAGGAAACACGTGTCGGCTCATCGTTGGGACAGATGTCATCCACTCATTGGACAGAAGGCGCCTATGATACGTCGACACGTGGCACGGCCCAACAGAGGCCCATTCCTATGAAAAGGCCGACCCGTTTGACTTGGTCAAAAGATGGCAGGCCGGCCCATGTAAAGCCTGTTAACGGCCTGTTCACATATAGCCCATTTACAGCCCGCTAACCCAAGGCCCGTTACGCCCTATCCGAATTAGGCCCAGTAGCGTCATCTGGGCCATCCAATATGATTCCAGCCCATTTTCACTTCTGGCCCATGTATGGCCCATGACATCTTTCGGCCCATATGAGGCCCTATGTAACTCTTGGCCTATTAATGGCCCGTGGTGCCCGTAATGAACAGTGTATCACTTTACACCCATTAACAGCCCGTGGTGAAACTGGCACGTAATGAACAATGTATCACTTTATACCCATTAACGGCCTGTTATTCCATTGGGCCGTTTCCAGCCCATGTTATCTTTCGCCCTTCTCAGAGCCCATTTATTCTTGGGCTCATTTCCAGCATTCGTTTACTTACGGCCTGTTACTGTCATTTTCTGCTTGTGGGCCAAATTCAGCCTGTGGTTACAGTCGGCCCGTTTGTGGTCCGTTAACACGTTGGGCCATTTTCATAGCGTCATCAAATACGGCCTATTAACGATGGCCCGTTATGGTCGGCTCATGAACGGACGATTCCAACTCTAGCCCATTTACAGCCATATTGCGGCCTATTATTGGCCCATGTTTGGCCAATCGATCATACTGCCCGTATAAGGCCCATTGTTTCTACGGCCCGTAGAAGGCACGTTGTTTCTATGGCCCGTAGAAGGCCCACTGTTTCTATGGCCCGTAGAAGGCCCACTGTTTCTACGGCCCGTAGGAGGCCCAATGTCACTATAGTAAATATTAGCCCATGGTTATTGTTGCCTAGTTTTAAAAAATAGGTTATTGCAGCCACTAGCAAACCGCGAAAAAAGAACTGCTATGACTACAAGCAAACAAATAAACAAGACAACAAGGAAATAAATAAGCAAGCAACTTACGCTAGGCTATCACGGCTATCACACATATTACATTCACTGGGCATCAAAGTTCGCCACCAGTGCAAATAAACGCGCCGACAAAAGAATATACAAAACTGAGAGCACTTCAGAAGGCACTAGGCCTGGCCAGGTCGGGCCCCCAAACAGCTGAAGAAGCTGAGTAGACCTCAGTTGTGTCAACGATAGATGCATCAACACTAGATTTAAGGCATGATGGTGCGCACGACAGTCCTCTGACATCTTCATTGCATCTTTGACTTCAAGTCGGAGCTGAGCTGAAGCATGCTTTTCTGCTTTAAGTTGAGACTGAAGAAGTCGAACTGATTGAGGCAGTGACTGCACCAGAGGTTGTATCACACCTGCTGGTGAGTAGCTTCAACTCACTATCTTCATCAAGACAGGACCTTGGGGTCATCTCGCTGTCCTCAAGATGGTTTGGCTCACTATCTTCCCTAAAGTTCTGCCTTGCGTAAGAGATACGACTCTGAAAGAGAAATAAGGAGACACGTAACATGTTTCACAATTACATAAGCAAATAAATGGATCTGTTCTGCATAAGGAACATTTTTTTACAACTACAATTTGAAACTGGTAGTTGTTGCAAACATCCAATCAGATGTAAACAACAAAGCAAACAGGAGTGGAGGAAATGATGCCTATCCAAATCTATACTAGAACAAAGTTTGAAGGCTTGAGAATGATGAACTTACATTACATGTTAACACGGGCTGGACAGAGCCCTTCTCCATGTTGATGGAAGGATAATTCAATAAATTCCCCAAAGAAAATTCTTTATAAGCGTTGCCATTATTCTACATTTTGCAAAGAGTAAATATAGATCAAATAATATTGGAAGAAACAGAGGATAATGAAGCTCAGGTGCAGACTGATGATACATAATCAAATAGCAATTAATTAAGTACAGTGTTACAAGGCCAAAGGGAGAGAGGTACTGAAAAGAGCAATGTAGAGCCCATTATTGTTTTGAGATCGTATGATCCTTTGAGCTAGGAGATTCATCTGAAATTAGTTTTCATACAAGAGAGAAGGTAAGGCACAAACAGTAATTTAGGAGTTCAAATTTTGAATTGATACCATAGACAGTACCTGACGCTGGGCTCCCAACAGTTCTAATAGAGGTTTGGCCACTGGAGTAGGGGTAAAGTGTGGTACAGTTGGGCCTGTGTTTTCTGTGGCTGCTGATCTATCTGATTTAACATGTATCACTACCTTTTCCAAATACCTAGTTTGTACTCCTTAAGGATCTGCACTCACCCTCTTCCTTTTGGACATCTATTACGAAAGAACAACATTTGACTGGAAAAACATAGTGTGACGACACATGGAAAATGTATAGAAAATGGATAGGTATGGCATATACTCATATATGATGCTTAAATTAAGTAGATGGTGTAACAAAGTGGAAGTAATGCAAGAGGTCACATGCAAAATATGTGCGACCAATACAACTTTGCAAAGTTAGAGCAAGCACCTTGATGGGTGAATAAGATAGGCCATCCTCCACCATGCCAAGTTTTTTAGCCAGTGGATCGTTCCACAATATTCCTCTCGTGCACCCAGTCTCATATTCATTTTGATAATGTTCAATATCTGACATGCATGAAAACATAAAAACAAGTGAGATTTTCTTTGTAATGCAGAAGTGATTCTAATCCAATACTGCCTCCCTGTAAACCCATTTGTGCTATCTCTGCAATTCTTTTAAAAGATGCCATGCATGCTGTAATTTGTTGTGTGCATTAATATAATGTGGCCTACTACTCAAAATATGAGAGCTCCAGAAGTGATGACACTTTGCAGATGAGAACTTCAACATATAGTAAAGAAGAACAAGTCGACCTGACCTGACAGATTCAAAATATACTAAGGGAGAACAACTCGACCTGACCAGTCGACCGCAAGAGAAGAGTATCATCATAAAGAAGAGCAGAAGAGCAAGCAGATTGAAGATATTACAAGTCTTTCAATACAATGTCGGTTGGCCACCCATGATGAACCAGAGCGCACAGAGAAATACTATTCTTTCCGGTCTCTCCATATGTGGCTCACATGCATTTCGAAACTAAAGTAGGAACATTTAGCTAACCAATTAAACATCTCTTAGTTTTACTAATATCAGCAATAATATCAGATATGAATTTGTACAACTAAGCTTGTTTAGCTCGATGGGTGGAGCAGTGCTATTACGACACGAACCACGTAGGCTGATTGTGGTCATCATAAAATGGGGGAAACATAAGCATGATGAGTACAATGTTGACCGTGGCAGTGGGATGGCAGATCTGAAGCTGCAAACCGCGCAAAGGGTAGTTAGCAACCGATGTTTGCTTTGAAATAACAAACAAGATTTGGTATGGACAAGAAAGTATGGTCAACAAGTGACAAAGAAATGCAATTATGCTGTCTCTCTATATGTCGCGACATGCATTTGGAAACTCAAGTGGGACCTTTAGCTAACCAATTAAATGTGTCGGTTAACTAATATCAGTATCATATCACAATCATATTTGAACAACTAAGCTTATGAATTCTGAGTGCGTGTTGTTTAGCTTGAAGGGTGGAGTAATGCTAGTATGACAGGAAGCACCTACGCAGATCATAGTATAGTAGATAAAAGGGGAAAACCCTAAGCATCAAGAGAAAAATAAGGAAAGTGGAACTAGCTGGACCAGTGGGTGGCGCACATGCTTTTCGAAACGAATATAGGAACATTAGGTGACCAGTTAAACATCATCTGTTTTAGTGATATGAGCATCATATCAGATTCATATTTCAACATGTAAGCTTTGGGTTGAGGTCTTGAGGAGCAGTGCTAGCATGACACGAAGCACCTACGATGATGGTAGTGAATATAAAGGGGGAAACCATAAGCTTTACGAGTATAGTGCCCGTGCCATGGCGGATCTGAAGGTGCAAACCGGACAAAGCTACTTCGCAACCAATGTTTGCTTTCAACTAGCCACTATGATTTGGTACGGACAAGAAAAGTACAGTAAACAAATTACGATCTATTTTGTGGGTGAGATCAATAACTTAAGCACATATGGAAGAGTACCACCTCTCTTGCGACGCCGTGTAGGCCTATGCTGATACGTTGAGGGTGTTGCGGGTGCGAGGTTGTCGGGGGCTGGGAAGAAGACTTTAGACGGCAGACGACCGGGTCGGGGGATATATCCTGTTGCCGTGGACGAGGTGGTCGTAGGAGCGGCAACGGCAAGGTGGACGACAGTGCCGATTAAGCGAGAGGAGGCGATGAAAGGATCCTGGTCAAGCACCGTGGATGAGAGACGTCCATCTCTTGTAGTGGACGACGGGGTAGGGGTAGCGGCTCCCGCAAGGTGGAGGATGGGGTGGGGGACGGAGGAGGCTGGCCGCGGTGCGGAGGTTGCCGTGCCGCCGCCGATGTATGAATGGGGAAATGGGGGGGAGGGGGGATCTCAAACTTTGGGACGCACTTCTCTGAAATGGGGGAAAGTTACGAACTTCTCCCCCGTTTAAAATTTCGGACATCGCGTCGGTTGGGGATGGGACGGTAATCTCGCATCTCCCAAATATTTGCCGGTAACTATTTCGGGCGAGGAGAGGGTGTTTTGCCGCCCACGGTTGGCGCCCACGGTGTATGAACGGGGCTGATAGGTAGGGCGGTTGTGTCACGTATGATGTTAGTTACACATCTGCCCCTATTTAAAATATTAGCCTACATCGATTTCGGACGATGATAGTTTGTTTTGCCGCCCACCTTGTATGAATGGGGAAATGGAGTAACAGACACATGTCTTTCGGACGAGCTTCAATCAAATGTGTTTTGCCGCCCACGTTTGGCGCCCACCGTGTCTGAATGGTCTCAGAGGCCGTCGTGTCACATCTGATTGAAGTTACTAGTCTACCCCTATCGACAACACCGTAAATCCGGTCGATAAGGATGTCATGTGTTAGGGGTAGACAGTAATTTCCATCTCGCAAACACTTGCTTTGGGAAACCCACAAATTATAGTGGGTGTTTAGCCACTTCGTTCAAAACTTGGGAGAATTAGCATTCACGTTTGCCCTGGGCCCTAGCAAACTAAATTCAAATCCAATTTGTATTCGATTATGAATGTCCATATGTAATTATATGTTTTGTTATTTATTTCTTCAAAACCACAACAAAGATTTATTCCACCTTAATATATGATTATGATTTAGAAATGTCGTGATCTTCGAATTCAGTAGGTTCGATACACTCTGAGTCAAACCGTTATTTCATCCAATACAATATGCTCACACGAAAAACAGTTCACCTTATGTCAATCATACAAGTACTGAGGATCACCTCGCCTAAAAAATCCAGATCACTACAACACATGGACAACATAGGGGGTCTTGCAACATAATCCATTCAGAGACATGACACAACATGCAAGTACAATAATCTAATGACAATTTCAACTGGTATCTAAAGAAGAACCAGGATTACCTTGGGCTTCAAATAGCAGAAACAGCGGGACCTCCTCTGTCTTCAAATGCAACATTCTTACTTCCTCCAATTCTTGGGTTGCTTGCATAATGCGTGCCGCTAATTCCGTAATTTCCAGCCTCAAGATAAAGATTAACTCATTCATGGCAGCCACACCATCTCTTTCTGCCTCTAGTAGAGCCTCAAGCACTATAATATCTGTGCTCAGACCACTCTCCGACGGTGTTGCCTCTGAACTGCTACCATCTGGTAACATGGATGGCGCACTGCTTCCACAAATAGATTCTGGGTTTGTACATTGTGTCCTAGTGTGAACGGCATCCTGAAAGGTTTCCGCTGGACATAAGTAAGAGATAGTTATCGTATGATCCAGGCAGTAAGCTTACATGGTAAATGACGGACGAATTATTGCCGAGCATGGCAAACTATATTTAAATGGTTCAAAGCAGCATCAGCCGAAAAGAAATTAAAATGGTAAGATGAAACTAGGGATGTAAGTGGCAAATAAACGACATCCGCCTGTCCCATCTAGTTAGTTTTTGCTACCTCCCTAGTTCATTTTCCTCAAAAAACAAAAACTCTTTTGGACTATCATACCACTAGTGGACTTTAACCAGGATTAAACGGGACCCAGTTGACATCCTAGTTGAAGGGAGTGTACCACCGCTATATTTAAGTTGCCAAGGCATCTAAGCAGTTGAAATAATCTGAGAAAGCACTTAACAGTGTGGCCTCATATAAACTACGAAGACAGTCTTGTGATGAAGTTGAGAGGAAAAGTTAAGGACTCAAATGAAATAGGCATGCATTTCTTTACAATAGTACATTAGGATGTTCTGACATATTGGCCAACTCAGGTATAGCGTAACAACAAACAAGCATTCGAATCAAGCAATACAGTAAAGCAGACAACTGAACTATTTGTAATTCGGTAGGATTACAGGTTGAGGGCACAAGCCAAGAAAGCAGCCCACTCGCATTACATTTCACATGTACTAAAACACACTGGCTTACCATATGTTGCTGTGAAGCCTCGCTGCTGTTGCAATGTTCTTTGAAGATATCGTCAGCATCCCATGGTTGCAAATCTAGTTGTTGTAGTTTATTCTGCACCCTCTATTTAGGTAGAATTAATTTTAATCGCATGCACTGGTCCGAATGGATCATCAATGGTTCATCTAAACTAATGAAAGAAGGGTGTGTGCATACACGACAATATATCTGCTTCCCTCTATTTTTATGCTTGTTCGAGGTGCCAGCCCCAAAAGAACAAATATTTTGCTTGATGGGATTGGTAGCTCCATAATTAATAGAAGCATCAAATTAGTCATGCAACCTGGGAAGATCAAGAACACACAAACAAGTAATGAACAGAGGCTCGGAGCAGTGATGTAATAGCTAGCATCAGAAAATGTAGGGTAAAACGAACAAAAAGCAGTGGAACCACATGCTAGTTTGTTGATGTGTAATTAAGCATAGAGAACATTAAGCAGTCTGATGGATCCAACAGGTGGCATCAGAACAAAACTAAAGCATATTAACTATATGTGCATTGGTATGTAATTTAGCACATGCAACATGTTCACTGCCAGAAGTATGGCCCTACAGGTGCAAGTAGAATAACGCGTCTCATGAAAAACTGAATGATGCCCTGAAGAAATTCAAAGGTGCGGTGCTTATGCTAGGAAAGTGAACATAGGCGCCGGCCGTTGGATAATAGTACCTGATTCTCAGCGGCGTATGGGTATCGTTGTCATACTTGATAGCTAAGGATCATCGATGGTGCTCGTTTTGCGGTTGAGTTTGGGCCAGCTATCGCCGTCGCTGAAGCGGCTCCGGTGCTACAGTTGCGGCGCCCGTTGACATACAAGCAAGCTCATCTGTGGTAAGTGAACAGTTGCACGATAAAGAGAAAAAATGAAGGAATACAAATCGAAATAACCTGATGAGGCTGCGGCGTCGGTAAAGCAGGGTCGGTGGAGTTGAATATGGCGTCCGTGGAGCGGGTCCGGTGCAGTGGACGAAGGCTTCGGCGGGCGCGTTGTACAGTGCTTTTGGTGAGGCAGATCTGTTGCGGCGGACGAGGGCTTGTATGAAGGACCAGCAAAGGGGCGGACGAGGGAGTCAGTGAAGGGCCTACGCTGTGGTGGACGAGGGCGCCGGTTAAGCAGATCCGGTGCGGTGGACCATGATGGCGGTCAAGGAGATCTGGAGTGGTGGACAAGCCAGTCGCTGAAGCGGCTCCGGTGAAGTGGTGAGTTGGCAGTTGGGGGTTCCAAGGTGCGGAAGGTAGATCCGGCGAGGTGTGAGGTCCACCGCTGTGGCAGAGAACTAGATTCGGCGGCTTGCCGTGGTTGGGGGGGTCGGGGAGGGGAAGGGGAGGGGCTCTGGGGAAGAATGTTGGGGGCAAAGAGGGTAAAACAATGGAGTTACCAAAGCAACCCTTTTCCGTTCATGTGGTAGGGGTAAAATAGGAATATCGCAGGGCTAAACTTTCGGGCGCGTGATATTTCGATGTGAGCGGGAAGTTTGAAATCTTTTGGCGCCTAAAATATAAGTATTCTGCTCTCGTACGGCCGACTATGATATCATGGTCGACAATTTGTTTATTTTGCATGCAAGAAAAAGTGCAAGTTTTGAAAATCAATGTCTGCAACTTGAAACTTAGATTGTCCATTCAATTCAAATATGGATCATTGAGCTACTACAAGCAAATACGATCATACGGTCCAATTAAAATGAAATTCCAAATGTGTTTATCCTAAATATGATGATAAAAGCAAAAATGTGTATGTGTATGAATAAAGTGGATGATTATAAAGTTTGAACATGCCCGTATGTGTATATCTCTAGGTTTGATATATGAATTTGAAATCATGAAATCCCGGCTTAAAAAATGTACCTCTGTTTAAATGAATTACAAAAGCTAATGATGGAGTCGAATTCCAAAATTCCAATCTTAGGTTTGTAGTTCTGGTACATCAAGGTATATCACGCATGTTCAAAAGTATCGTTATCTCATAGTACAAACCGTGAAACAAATTGATCAACCATGAGTGCACAATATCTCAATTACGCTAAAGTCCCTCAAATATAGACACCTCACTCTTTATCTGAAGTCAACCCCCCCCCCACCACCACCACACACACACACACACATAGAGAAGTCGTTCTCTCCCCCAAACACCAACACACGAGCACATTAACAGCCCTCTCTCTTCTAAAGTCCGGACCCCAACATAGGTCTCTATCACTTTGTCTCTCGGGCATGCACACATCTCTTCCCTCACTCTCTAGGCCTCCCGCTATCTCTCTTACCCAAGCACATGCACTATGTAGAGTGTATATTTCCCATACACACAAAACGTCGCCCCCAAATGTCTATCTCCCTAGTTATGTGGTTCTCGCACACTCACCTCACACACCACCCCCACTGCAAACAAGCACACTTTGTCTCCTTGTGTACCACTCTCCTCTTTCTATCTCTCCCACATGCGTACCCGCCCCAGCTCCTTCCCTGTATACATATATGTCGTGACTCTTTGCATAGATCCCTAATGTATAATCATTCTCGATTTCGCACATTGTTCTCTGCACCATCTATTCTAGATCTCTCATGAAGTCCCTATCACACCACGATGACTCGCTTCCCTTGCGTCTCCGTTCATAGGTCAATTTCGAACAACATCAACATTGTCTCCCTATCTATACGCCATTTATGGACACAAACGACCCCTCTCGCCCCCTCACTTCCTCTCTATCTCTCTCTCTGTCGCTAGCTCTCTCTTTCTCTCGCTCTCACACCCCTCTCCCCCACACACACTCGATGTCTCTTCCAAATAGTCTGCTCCCCCCGCCCGCACCCGTGCTATACCGCTACTACACATGTCACACCATTCCCCCTTCCCTTATACTAGGTTTACATCATCAGTGGTCTCTCTACTCCACATACACTCTCTCCCTCTCACACACAAACGTGTACACAAACACACACAGACACGCACAAACACCCATTTATCTGGATCCTCATCTCTCCCCATGTCCGCATGTGTATCTCACACACTCACTCTCTAATTATGTATATGTGTCTCCACGTTACACAACACAAAGCCCCATGTACATGTCTCTCTCTATCCTCCACACACATAGACACAAAGAATCTGTTATCATTGCCTCAAACTCTAACATATCACACATGCACACTGTCTCTCTCTCTCTCGCAAACACGCTCAACAAGGGTTTCCCCTTGAATAACTTACTGTCTATTCATCAACAGTCGTGGAAGTACAGCGAACATGAGATGTGAAAAAGAATAAATCTACACGTGCTTAGACCACCTAGTATGACTACTAGGACTAGACCAAGCCAAAAAGCGCGCCGCCGTCACCCCCTCCTTGTCAGCGACGGGAGAATCTTTGTTTTACACAATCGAGAAGTCATTGTGCTAAGGCCCCACATGCCGAGGCGTTCAATAGAATGTAGATGCTAGTTTACGGAAGCAAGTTTCGATAATACGTTTGTATCTCCATACTTATATTTCTTCTCTTATAAAAAACAGAGTTGGTGATGATGGTACGTGTGCCATCTTGCAATATAGACCGTCCGATCTATATCTGACGGATGGAAATTAAACTAAAAGATACCCGCACCCCTCTCCACATTGCAGACAAGGCCTTCCCTCGTTCATCCTTATCACCAACAAACCTCATTGTTGAGCACTTAAGAAAGGAAGCCTCTGGAACAAACTGGCCTGGTGGCCGCTGCCGGCGTCGTCAATCCCCATGCCTCCGATCAGTCCCCCACCAACCACCACCACACCCAACTCCTCTTCACCTTATCTCATATTTCTCGAGATATCATTAGTTTTTACACATGGGATTACTCTCGCAAGGGTCAATGTCGGCGTTCTGGGAACAGGGGTCCCCAGACTTGCCTGCCTGCGGCCTGCGGCGTGGCTCAAGGGGCAGCCCAGCGCGGCCCATCTTCATCAGCACGAGCTCAAGACCCTCGTGAGGGGCCAAGCCTCGCGGGGCGGACGACAGGAAGCTTCCCCAGGCACGGCCTCCTCAGGCTGGCTCGCGAGGAGGCAAAGAGATCAAGGCGGGGTACCTCACGAGGTGTCCATGACGTGAACTGTGACAACCAGCCATAGGCGGGCGCCGGCCTGCACAGAGTCCTTGTTTCCCCTTTGGTGCAAAGGGGGCAAGCGCAGGCGAGAGTATCAAGCAAAGGCAGCCATTTCGGTGCAACAAGACCAAGACCAGTAGAACGACAGGATGGAGGTCATCGTGGAGCCCAAGCCGGCGTCACCACCAGAGCCTTTGGTAGGCGATGACCAAATTTAGTCAGGATAAGTGTACTAGATGTTCCCCTTCAAAATGGCCAATTGTTGGTGCCCTTCCCGCTCAATATTTGGGAAGAGGCCCAGGGCCTTTGCCTATAAATAGGACTAGCCACCCACAAGGTAGAGGCATCGAGAGATCAGCTAGAGATCAATCGGATGATCATCTCGCAGAGCGACTGAACTCCTCCTAGTAGTTCATCGCACCAGTCAAGAACAGACCCTCGCGGGGCTGTTCTTCCTTGTATTCTCCATCATCAGCCCAAGAGGCAGTCCACCGCACCACACACTGGAGTAGGGTATTACACCACATTGGTGGCCTGAACCAGTATAAATCCCGTGTCTCTTGTGTTGTTCATTTGATAGCTTAAATCCTAGCATGGCGGTGAGGTGTAGGTAGGCAGAAGGCGAAATCTCCGCGCACACCCCAGTGTTTGAATCTTAAGGGTCTGCCGGAACCCCAAATCCGACATTTGGCGTGCCAGGTAGGGGTGCGCCGGAATTCATCTTCCGTCGCCCTGTTCTTCATCGACCATCGCATCCATGTCAGACGCTCGTCGGGCCCGCGCCGAGCGCCGAGCCGCTCTCTCTTCCTGCGTCGCCTAGACGGCCCTTGTCGGCGGGCGCCCCCGCCGTTCCCCGTTGCCTGCCGTCAACGCCGCGACCGGCCCGGCGGGGAACGAGAAGCAAGCTTCGTCCCAGCATCCGTCCATGAGGCAAAACGGCCGCACTGCTACTCCCTCGCTCGCTCCGGCTGGTTCTTCGTCCCGCGCGCCCCGCGCGGCCATGGAGGCTCAAGCTGCACTCATCGTGGCAAACGAGCTCCTGCGCTACCGCCCTGTCGACGGCGTCTACAAAGAATGGCTCGACCGCGTCGCCGAGCTCGTCCGCGCTGCAGGGGGCGCCCCTGCGCCGTCCATCTCGCTGCACCGCGGCCCGCCCTGCGCGGGCCATGAAGCTCCGAGGGCGCCTCAGCCGCCTCCTCCCCAAGAAGGCGCCATGACCCCAGGGCGCGTGGCCCCTGGGCGGAACCCGCTCTGTCCGACGCGAGCGCAGCAAGAACGGAGCTGCGAAGAGGTCCCTCGCCCCCAAGAAGCTGCCCGAGTGCTCCCTGCTCCGGCCCATTGCGACCACGCTCCTATTCCAGCACGCCAAGACCCTGCGCGGCTCCAAGCTGCAGCGCATGGGGACCCGCAAGACCAAGCTCCTCGTCACCCAAGGCCTCCCGTGGCCACAACAGGCTGCCTCGCCTTCACCACCGAGCTGCGCAGCGTCGCGTGGCCCTGGAAGTTCAAGCCAAACCTGCCTCCTCGCTACGACGGCACGGCCGACCCTATGGAGTTCCTCCAGCTCTATGACCTGGGCACCGAAGCCGCCAACGGGGACGATAAGGTCATGGCGAACTGGTTTCCCATGGCACTCAAGGATGGGGTCCGTACCTGGCTCCTGAACCTGGCCCCTAGCACGATCTCCTCTCGGGACGAGATGCGCACCCGTTTCATCGCCAACTTCCAAGGTACTCGCGACCGGCCGCCCGCCGTGAGCGACATGTGCCGCATCAAGCAGCAACCAGGGGAGACCCTGCAGAAGTACATCCAGCGCTTCAACAACGCACGTCTCAAAATTCCCAAGGTGACTGAGGAGGCCATCATCTCAGCCTTCTCTGACGGCGTGCGCGACATCAAGATGAAGGAGGAGCTGGTGATGCATGAAGATCTGTGCACTTCCTTGGAGCTGTTCAACTTGGCGACCAAGTGCGCCAGGGCTGAGGAGGGGCGCCTTTCCCTCCTCGAGCTGCCAGCCGCAGACCCAGAAGAGAAGAAATCCAAGGCCAAGGACGTTAAGCGCAAGGGGGCTGCCGTGCTCGCGGCAGAGCCAGACACCAAGCGGGGCAGAGACCAGCCAGAGTCTTTCAAAGGCAACCGGTACTGTGTGTACCACGACCTCCACACCCACAACACCAACGAATGTCAAGAGCTTCGACCCATGCGAGAAGGGAGGACCGGCCGATGCCCAGACCTCAACGATCGAGGCTACGGCTGAGGAGGAGGAAGAAACGTAGGACGCTGGGAAGACCGCGGCCCTCGCCAAGGGTGGCGCGACCGACCTCGCGAGGATCGCTGGCAGGGCCAGCCTCGCGAGGGAGACTGGAGGGATCAGCCTCGCGAGGATCGTTCGCATGGAAACGCAGACCTCCCTCCACTGCCGCCGCAACCAAGGAGAAACAAGGACCATCATCAGGACGAGGGGGCTGGGGGCTTCCAGGATCCGCGAGCGATTGCCTACATCCTGGGAGGAGCTCAAGCCCCAGCCTCTCAGCGCATCTTCAAGCAGTTCGCCCGTGAAGTGAATGCAGTCCTACCCAGGCTCGAGGCCACGCACCCTCTCAGGTGGTCGGCGTGCGCCATCACGTTCAGCTCATCGGATCAGCTCAAGTGCGCGGCCACAGCCGGAGTCCTCCCGATGCTTTGCTCCCCAGTCATCAGCAACATGCAAGTCACCAGGACCCTCATCGACGGTGGGGCAGGGCTCAGCGTCCTGTCCATAGAGACATTCAACAATCTCCAAGTGCCTTACGATCAGCTTCAGCCAACCAAGCCTTTCTCCGGAGTCACCGATGGCTCCACAGTTCCGATTGGGCAGGTTCGCCTCCCGGTCACCTTCGGGGCGTGAAACAACTGTCGCACCGAGCTCATCGACTTCGACGTCGCCCACATTCTCCTGCCATACAACGCCATCCTCGGGTACCCAGCCCTCGCCAAGTTCATGGCCGTGACTCATCATGACTACAACGTCCTCAAGATGCGAGGAAGTGGCGGAGTCATCATGGTGGCCTGTGAAGAAAGAGACGCAGTGTGCTCCCTGGAGCGAGCTTTCCAGGCCGCATCACTTGAAGACCCAGATCGCGGGAGCGGGAGGCTCCATGAGGCCGCTCCCAAGAAGAAGAAGACATCGCCAGGCCCGACCCCTCAGGAGGCAGGCCCCTCAGGGTCTGCGCCTGTTCAGGGGGCACCTCCTTCTGTCGCATAGGAAGGCGCGCCCGGCACCCTCCTCAGGCAGGGCTCAAGGGCTCCCTCCTGGAGGGCCACCGACCTTGCTAAGGTCGCGAGGGAGGCGCTTGGGAACCACTTGGAGGCGTGTTTCAGAGCACATTTCCCCCAGGAAGGAGCAAGGCAAGGAGGGCCAAACCCTCAGGAGTTCGTCAGTCAAATCACGCAGGAGTTGCAGGAGTCAAGAGTCATGAGTGGCAGCCGCCGCTTACCCGCCGCAGCTCCCCATCCAGGCGAGGATGGTGGGCTGCACGTCTGCATCGACATCCCAGGGCTCAACCGAGCCGCCTCTCAGGAGCGCTTCTAGCCCTCATGCGTGGGGCGCTGCGAAGGCCTATCCCACAGCTACGTTCGCATGCCCTACGGCTTGCCGAACGCGGCTGCTGTGCGCCAGCGCCTCATGGGAAGCATCCTGGAGGCTCAGGAGGCCAGGCGTTCAGCAGTCCTGGCGGATATGGAGATGGTTCGCGAGGAGCCACCAGCACCTCCTGAGCCTCCCGAGGCTCCTGGGCCTGGGGGCTCGTGAGGATCAGCTTCCGCAGCCCACGACGCCCGCTGCTTCAACACCCCTTCGTCTTCAACGCTATCAGGTGACATCCTTTAAGTTTCGTTTCCAGCTGGGAGCGCCCCCAGGGCTGCACTATTCCCAGGCCGCGTGGGTCCGTCCCTGCGGCATGTATCCCTTTTGTTCATGCTTTTAGCTCACCTTGTTGGGGGCGCCCCTCGGGCTGCATCATCCCCAAGTCGCTCGGGTCAGACCCAGCGGCATGTACCCCTCTTGCGTTTATTTTCGGGCCATGCATTCGACCCATCATGCTTGTTATTTGATGCCTGTCCGCGGCACCTCTTCTTCCTTCATGTCGGCCGCTTGCGCGTTAAAG
>NC_041393.1:204809412-204838685 GCF_002162155.2 Triticum dicoccoides
TAGAGCGTCGGCATCTAACCAAGCTTGCGCGTTAAAGGGGGGGTACCCGAGCATCGCGACTCAGGGCTCCTACTGGCTCTCCAGCCCTCACCCTCTGGCTTTGTCCACGGCAAGCCAACGACGGCTGAGACCCGCTCGAGGGCCGGGACCCGAGGACGTAGAGCGTCAGCATCTAACCAAGCTTGTGCATTAAAGGGGGGGTACCTGAGCATCATCACTCAGGGTTCCCACTGGCCCTCCAGTCCTCACCCTCTGGTTTTGTCCACGACAAACCAGCGATGGCTGAGACCCGCTCGAGGGCCGGTACCCGAGGACGTAGAGCATCGGCATCTGGCCAAATTTGCAGGAACACATCACAAGTTAAGGCCCAGTGCTAGGCGCAACCCGCCTTGAGGTAGGGCCCCGTGAGTCCCGCGCTGGCTCACAGGTGCCCAGATACACCTCCTTAGGCCCTACCGTGCCAGCCACATGTCAGGGCGGCGCTGTACACGCCCCGTGGGCTCCTCCCGTTGGGGAGCCCCCTCCCACGCACCAGTGGAAGCACCATGCTCCGCGCTGGCTGATGACACTGCCGAGGAGCGGCTATGCCCGTACACATACGGAAGCGCTATGATCCGCGCTGGTGATAAACAACTGAGGGTGGCCCCCGGCTGCATCAACCTCAGGGAGCCCAGAGCTCAGTGTCCGGCCTCATCGCAATACCTCCCCTCGGGAGTGACGCGCGATGGGGCTGGGCACGGGGGCTGCGCTTGGGTCACGCCCAGACGTACACCACCCAGCGAGGCCCCTCGGGCCTGGTTCGTTGCGCGTCCCTCCCGAGCGGAGCCAAGGTATGAAGGCCATTTGTGCGTCAAGGGGGACTCCTGAGCATCGCGACTCAGTAGCCTAACTGGTCACGTAGCCCCTCACTCCTTAGTTCCGAAAGGCTAACGGCGGTTGAGGTATGCGCGGGGCCGGGCTCTGCAGACGTAGAATGGTAGATTCACCCACACATCTCACCTCCCTACTTGCTATTCGTGCGCCAAGGGGGACTCCTGAGTATCGCGACTCAGGAGCCTAACTGGTCACGTATCCCCTCACTCCTTAGTTCCGAAAGGCTAACGGCGGCTGAGGTATGCGCGGGGCCGGGCTCTACCGGCGTAGAACATAAGCAAGTAGGAAGAGCGCAGATCTCAAGGAATTCATAAGCAAATATTACAGTCCATAACTGTTATCACTACACCAAACACAAGTTTAAACGCCTCCCCGAGGGATGATGCATGTTGCAGGAGCTGAAAGCAGAACAGGAGCCACGATGGAGTCATTTGTTGGCGGCGGAGCCAGCTGCAGGACCAGCAGCGCCTCGCTTTGGCTTGGTGCTAAAGGCCCGGAACTTCCCCAGCAGAGCCTCCGCACGACCCTTCATGGCCTCAGCTGCGGCAGCGGCAAGCTCGCCGCTCGCTGGCTCCAGCAGGTTGTCGAGGTCGACATTGGGATCGCGAAGGTAGACGTGGGTAAGGACCCGTATCAGCGCAGCAGAAGACAGGACACGCGCCTCGGCCTCGGCCATAGGGCCAAGGCCAAGGGTGACATCTTCAAGAGCACGGACCAGGAAGGGGAGCAGCTTGGCGGGGCCGTCCTCGGCGCCGGCCAGCGGGCTCTCCAGGCCGCTATCGTAAAGCGTCCTCAGCAAGCCGCAAGCCTTCACCTCCATCTCCGTGAAGGCCTTGCGGTCCTCGGCGACGACCCGCGCCTTGCCGTCCAGCTCGACCTTCCTCGCCTCCAACTCCTGCTCCTGTGCATCCAGGCGGTCATGGCGCTTGTTAAGCTTGACGCCCTGGTCCTTGACGGCCGCCTCGCGAGCCTTCATGTCCTCCTTCTCTTGGCGAATGTGGACCTCCTTGGCAAGCTGGTCCCGCAGGCCCAGCAGCTCGCTCTCCAGCACCTTGCAGCGACCTTGGGCATCAGCTGCCTCCCCCAAGGCAACGTCGCGAGCCGCCTTCGCCTCAACGACGGCCAACTTCTGCTCGTCGCAAGCTGTCGAGGCCTGAACCAGCGCTGCCCAAATCAAATTGTCGGAGCGAATCCAGCCAAAAGCCAGCTCCAAGCGCCCGGCCACCAAGCGAGGGTCGGCGCCCAGAAGATCTTGCCGTAGCTGGCCCAGTTCCGTAGCAGCACGGTCCAGTACAGTGGAAGGGGTTGGCGAGACAGCAGTTGGTGGAGTAGGAGGAGAGGACGGCAGCGTAACCACAGGCGGGACTTGCTGCACCCCAACAGTTGTGGCGGTGGCATCAGGCAAGGATACCTCAGGAGTCGCTTGGGCCATGGGGGCTGAGCTCGCCCCAGCCAGCTCCAACAGGCCTCGCAAGGACGACCGGGCAGGAGAGGCCCGTGCCTTGCAGTCACCTTCTTTCGTGGGCAAAGGCGCTGCCCCGGACGGAACCTCAGGAGCCTCCTTCAGCTTCTTCGCCGCAGGCTCCAGCCTAGCCAAGAGGTACAGACATCAAGCCTCAGCGACAGAACAGGGAATAAAACAAGAATCAAGCACTTACTAGTCGCCGCTCGTGAGCTCGAGCAACCTCCAGCCGTACTTTAAGCCCGAGAGCCGGCTGCTGGTATCAGCCTCGAGAGGCTCGGAAGCAGGAGGCGTGTCTGCGGGTCGCCTCGGAGCCAGGGCAGACCCGAGGGGGACCAGCCCAGTCCTGTCCTTCTTCCGGATCGGGGGCAAGCTCTAGCCGCCCCGCTCATCGCCATCCTCGTCATCGTTGCTCGGTGAGAGGCGGAGAGCGCGGGACCTGCACCGGGGGAGGGGCGCTCTCGACTCCCCATCGGTAGCCTCAGAGTCAAGCCCTTCTTCCTGCCCCTCTTCTTCCTCCTCTCTGCTGGAGTCACTGGAGGACACATTCACCGTCGCCAGGGCCGCCAGGTCCTCGGGAACCTGAGAGGGCATGGGCCCGTCCCCATTGAAGACGGGCATGGATTCCACCACGTGCTCCCAATTATCCCGAAGGAACAGGGGTACAGGGGCGCCCTCCAGCCTCGCCACGTCTCCTCCGACCAAAAACTGGAGGACCGCGGTTAGATCTTCGTCGGCCAAGACCACGGGGCTCAGACGGGGCCTCCACAGCGGAAGCGAGTACTTACGAAGCGGGGCCACCTGGTGCTCCAGGAACTTCCTCAGGAGCGACGCACCAGTCAGCTTCGCCGCCGCCATGTTGGCCGGCCTCAGATCCGCAACCATCTTCTCCAACACCGGCTTCGCGCGGGGGTCCACGAGTTCCGCGCGAGACCAATTATCGGAGGTCGTGGGCTGCTTCGTGGGTAGAATCAGTCGAGGGTGGATGCGTCCAGCATCTACCATAATCCACTTGCTCCTGTAGCCCTCAATCCTCTTCCCGGGCTTCGAGATGGCGTTGGAGCTGCCATACGCGCCGAAGCTCGCGCACGCGGAGAGGGGACCACGAGAAGGCCGGAGGGAGAAGTAGTGGCGCAGCAAGGCCACCGAGGGCTGCACTCCGACGTGAGCCTCGCAATAGTAGGCGAAGATCGCTAGAAGAAGAACAGAGTTGGGGTGGAGGTGCAGAGCTTGAAGGATGTAATGGCGGAGGATGGAGAGGAAGAACTCACAAAAAGGAGGCACCAGACCGGCAGCGATGGCGCTTACAAAGAGCGGATAGAAGGTGCTCCCTTAGCCCTCAGGAAGATCGGAGCCGGCCTTGAACACCTTTGCCCCGTCGATGCCTTGCGCCGCCACCAACCGGTGCATCAGGGCGAGGCTCGTCTCCGACATGTTCGGCGAGTCACGGGCGGGCGAGTACCAAGCTTCGGCCGGAGTCTGGCAAGGCGCCATGTCTTGCTAGGGCACGCGGTCGAAGTAGATCTGGAGATTTTGGAGGCAGAGAGGAAGGGCGCAAGAAGGGAGATCTGGGCAATGATCGGAGGAAGCAAGGGAAGCAAAGCCTAGGCGGATGCTGCTCTTCTGTCGATTCACGCAGTTGCTAAGCCACCCACGTCCAATCAACCGCCACGCGGCGCCCAAGGCCGCAGGCTGTTAGGGCCCGCGGCGCTTCGCACTTGCCCCTTCGCTTCTCTGCTCAGCCAAGTCCGGGCGCGCCTTGGGCCCGAGGGATACTGTCGGCGTTCTGGGAACGAGGGTCCCTAGACTTGCCTTCCTGCGGCTTGCGGCGTGGCTCAAGGGGCAGTCCAGCGTAGCCCATCTTCTTCAGCACGAGCTCAAGACCTTCACGAGGGGCCAAGCCTCGCGGGGCGGACGACAGGAAGCTTCCCCAGGCACGGCCTCCTCAGGCTGGCTCACGAGGAGGCGGAGAGATCAAGGAGGGGTACCTCACGAGGTGCCCATGATGTGAGCCGTGACAACCAAAGCCAGGCGGGCGCCAGGCGGGCGCCGGCCTGCGCAGAGTCCTTGTTTCCCCTTTGGTGCAAAGGGGGCAAGCGCAGGCGAGAGTATCAAGCAAAGGCAGCCATTTCGGTGCAACAAGACCAAGACCAGCAAAACGGCAGGATGGAGGTCATCGTGGAGCCCAAGCCGGCGTCACCACCAGAGCCTTTGGCAGGCGAGGACCAACTTTAGTCAGGATAAGTGTACTAGATGTTCCCCTTCAAAATGGCCAATTGTTGGTGCCCTTCCCGCTCAATATTTGGGAAGAGGCCCAGGGCCTTTGCCTATAAATAGGACTAGCCACCCACAAGGTAGAGGCATCGAGAGATCAGCTAGAGATCAATCGGATCATCATCTTGCAGAGCGACTGAACTCCCCCTAGCAGTTCATCGCACCAGTCAAGAACAGACCCTCGCGAGGCTGTTCTTCCTTGTATTGTTCATCATCAGCCCAAGAGGCAATCCACCGCACCACACACTGGAGTAGGGTACTACACCACAATGGTGGCCTGAACCAGTATAAATCCCGTGTCTCTTGTGTTGTTCATTTGATAGCTTAAATCCTAGCATGGCGGTGACGTGCAGGTAGGCAGAGGGCGAAATCTCCGCGCGCACCCCAGTGTTCGAATCTTAAGGGTCTGCCGGAACCCCAAATCCGACAGTCAATCACAACAAGTGTTTTATAAAAAATGCCACTTGATGTTCCGTGCAATGCACGGATCTTGCTAGTACTCCTAAACAAGACTAAGTTGGTGATGTTGGTGTGTCTGCCATCCGTCGTTTCTGACCATTAGATCTACATCTAACGATTGTGAGGTAAGTTGTTGCCTTTTCTCACCAACATCCCACTTGTCTACCAATTTGCAGAAAAACCCATAATTAGTATCTTAAAACCAACCACATCCCTCCCTGATGTCACCAAAACAGCCCAAGGAATATATTCTAATTGAAATATAATATATCTCTAGTGACATATGTATATCAAAATTAGAGTGTTTTGTACCAAGTTTGTGAATAATTATTATTCTAATTATGATTCGTTGCAACGGACATGAACATTGCTAGTATTTCCAACCATGCATTTTTTCCTAGTATTCCATAGTTTCGAGTTTTCCATCAAGATATTAGTCACTCATGGTTGATATTTACTTTCAATCATGTACACATATGCGCTATGTAACTAGCCTTGCTTATTGGCTTCGAAAGCTTAACTTTCACTCCTACTTACAATATGTAGAGTATTTAACAAAAACTACCACTTTCAACCAGCCCTAGGAAGAATCTATTGTACAAAAAATAGCAAAAACATACCCAAAATCTCTTAATCCATGCCAAAAACTACTACCTAGTACTCCTACCAATTAGGTTCGTTTAAACCCATTTATGACAGGGTTGGCCCACACGTCCGTGCTGATGAGGCAGTTTAAACCAACAAATTTTGTTTGCCCGTTGACACGAGGGACCCACGTCTGACCTTCTATCCTGTTATCCCCCCTCAAATCATTATTTTTCCTGAACATTACTTCAAACAGTATTGATGCATGTTCGTCGGTGGCGCAGGTGATGAGCGAGTTGGCCGCCGCTCCGCCGGGACGGGCCGGATGCCGCGCTGGCCTCCTTACGGGTTGGCAGGCTGGCCCGAGCGTGACTCACGAGCAAGCAAGCCGCCGTCCTGGCCTTCACTCGAGCCAGATGGCTGGCCTTAGTGCGGTGCACGCGAGCAAGCCGCCGCACTGCCGTGCCAATCTAGCTAGCAAACCTTGCAGACAAGCAGCTGGACGGAACTATCTTGGCTAGCTAGCGGCCGCGAGCGCCGGACGAAGCTGGCATCCGGGTTGCCGCAACATGGGCTCCGCACCGCCGGAGGTTTTGACCTCGCCTTCTGCCAGCGGCGGTAGCTACGTGCCATGGCCGAGGATGACTAGGTGGACGGGCCGGAGGTAGGAGGTCACTCGAGGATTTTTGTTGGTAAGAGCATGTACAATGGTTGATACGGTAGTCTTATCTTAAGTCTGCCACGTATGCAAGTGGTATTAGTTTCTTGGCATTTTAGTGGTTTCTTGCATTATAGGGGTTCTTGTAAGGAACAATGTACGTACTACTTGCGGCAAAAGGCGATTCTAGGTTGCGTTGTACTCCAACGAGTACTACTAGTGGTCGCGGGAGTGTATACCTCGTTTTGTGGGTTCGATCCCGGCCGAACGCACAACGACCTTTTTTTAATAGTACTACCACACTTCGCTGCGAGCCAATATTTTACACGGGTAGTTTGAGTTTTGAAGTCAAACGGACGTGCGGCCCCACAATCTGGGTGCACTGGATAGCCTAGCCACGTGAACAGGTTTTCCTTCCCAGCATCCCGTGGCTCGCGTGCTCGCCCTAGCCGCACCTCTCTTGTAGCTTCCTCATCAGCTAGTAGCATATTTAAACTAGCGCCTCCCAATTAAGCCCGAGGAGCCGGAAAAGCCTGGCGGGGCATTGGGAACTATGCAATATGGCTCTGCACGTAAAGTGCTCTACTACTACTCTGTAGCTTGTGGCGTTGCACGCATGGACTTCACTCCATTATCGGCTCTACTATAAAAGAAATTCCTATTGACGTGTTTTTTTGAACGGAGGCAAAAGCTTTGCTTCATCTCTTCATAAAGAAGGAACTACTAACAAAGTTCGACGAGATCCATTACACCTCCACAAATGGAAGCAAAAAGCCTAGTCTCGCTGTATCAAATAACTCAAATGTTCTGCCCCCGCAGTAACCGTCGCTGATAAATAGGCTGCTAGTGTCTGCGTGAGAGGAGTGGCTGAGTAGGCCAGCTACGTGAGAGGAGTGGCTGAATAGACCACCGAGAGTACCCACTAGGCCACTACGCAGGTGTACTTTCGCTGCATTGATAGTATAGCGATGGTTCTAAAGAACAGTAGTACCCTCCACTTCCAACTGTAGCTCCTTGGCCCTGAGATTCAAGAGTTCAAAGCTGGTGCACTATACTAGAACTAGACAAGAAGTACAGTACATCGCACTACTAGTTGAGAAAAGTAGTACTAGTACTGCTACAGTACGAGCACGTACTCCTCCGTCACATAATGTAAGACATTTTTTGACACTAGTTGGCGTGTACAAAAAATGGAAAAAACATACCCAAAATTTCATAATCCACGCCAAAAACTAATACCTAGTGCCAAAAATTTCTTACTAGTGCTATTATTTACAGTATAATGTAATCCCATAACGTTCCATAATGCTAGTACTAGTAGTAAATAATAGCCTCACCCCTTCGCTGAGGAACGATCTACAGTTGGAAGGGACGAGGCCCTGTGGTTACTACGCTCTTATCTCCTCCTCGCCAGTTCCCCTCCCCCCGAAGAGAAGCCAGTTTGTCACTGCTCCCATGGATTTGCCAGATGGTTCTCCTCCTCGTTGGGGCTAGGAGACCTTGGACGATGATCCTCTGGGAGAAATCGCACGCCGCTCCGACGTCCTCACCGGTGCAAGACTCGGTTCTTCCTGCACCAACTTTTTCAAGATGCTGCTTAAACAGGCTTGGGAACAGGCCATGCTTGTTGGTCTTCCATGCATCCTCGAGGAGAAGGTTCTTCAATGGGACAATCCTTCAAACAGTCCACCGCTCCCTGGCCATGGTTGCACGTTGACTCCGCTAGAGTTGCCGATGTTGAGAGGTAGTCGGATTTTGTCCGATGAGCAGGTCAGTAATGGAGTTTGATCATGTAGTACTTAGTTATTCCATTTCCATCCCGTAATTTCTCCGCTGCCCACCGTCTTATATATAGGTCTGGGTCAGTGCCAACAAAGATTGGCTTGCATACCTCCGACCGGATACCACCATCATTTTGCACAACATCCACAGCAGTGCGGCCGTTCTGGTAGACCCCTTATCCACCATTGGGATCGGCCTCCCGGACTGGCTGGGCTTGAATACGTATGATGATTCCTACATGAGATTGAAGAAGATGGAAATTGCGGACCCGCCGACAAAGCGACGCGGCTACGACAATTACTATCTCATCGCGGTGTTCGACATAAGGATTGCCATCGATGCAAGAGGCAGTAACGACAGAGGCTGGCGTATGTTGGCGGCGGCAGATTTGTACCCCTACACGTTCGAAGATGCCGTGCGCCATCTAGGCCGCATCTTCGCGGTGACAAGCCAGGGGACTTGTTTCATCTGGTTGCCATCCTACAGTACGGGAGATTACAAATGGATTGCACAAACCATCATTTGCATCCCTAACGGTATTCCATTATTTTGCAGGGACCAGTCATCCCCCGATCAAAATAAGATCGCCGATCTTGGATGTGCATTTGCAACAGCGATTCGGTCTAACCTGGAACCTTGTAGCTGACTTTGGCATATTGGGATCAACTATCTTAGCAGTCATTACCCGTGGTACCACTGATGTGCAACATGGTCACACAATCTACCACGATCGGACCGTCACCATCTACCCAGGTATTCCATTTTTTAACCCTCTCGCCTTCTCTTTCATTGTTGCACTAGTAGTATACTTAGTAGTACTAGTAGGAGTACTTTTTACCTTAGAGGACGCGTATAGCTAGCTAGGCCCTTGAAGACTTGAACCCACTAGCTGCCACCATTTTTGCTTTTCCATGTCTTACTATCTCATCCATGTAGCCAAGAGTGTGGCTATATATAATAAGCCAGTTATTTTACTTCCTCTATACCGGAGTAGTACTATTTGTTGCATAGTATTACTGACCGCCATATTTGAGCACAACATTATTATGCATGGACCTTGACTATGTACGTCACCATGTGTACAGATCTGGGATGCCGCGTGTACCAGATGAACGACGCAGAGTTCGACCCCCGTGATGCTACGTGGGTGCCGAGGAACGCTCTTGGAGAGTACTTGCTTTTCATCAGGGACAGCTACCCCATTGTGAAGCGGATGCCACCTTTTGTGCACGACACGGAAGGCCTGCCGTTCATGAAGCATGGTTGTGTGTTCATTGCGCACCGTCGGATGAATGACATGCTGGGATAGGCTATCCCTGATTTATGCCGCTTCAGCTTGGATGAGTCTCCATCATGTGGAACCGGACTAGAAAGCTACAACAATGATTCCCATTGCCCACCGCTATGGATCGTGCCATCCATGAAGAACACCTGGGACTGGAACCTGGAGGAGGACATGTAGCCCATATAGAACGTGTAAGTGGAGTACGGTAATTGTGAACGGTAGCGCTGTGAATATATGTGGACTAGTCGTGCACAAATTTCTCACATGAATTGGAGATGAACTTGTGTGGCATACTGGCATTTGTCCTTTAGAATTTATTACTAGTAAATGTGTTATGTGTACGTGCAACTTATGTGGTTGTTGCATGGGCTCCAACATGCTCTTTGAGAAAAAAAGGTGGCACGGCTTTGGATATACATGACGTGGTGGCATCATACAGTAGCATCGTTCGCTATAGTTGTAGTACACTCCTACTAGGACGACAACTCCTATAAAACCTTGCGCTTGGCTCTTTGCCTCTTCGGGAGGTTCAACATCATACTCGTGTGAACTTTGCACTTGGCTCTTCGCCTCTTCGGAAGGTCCAACAATGATGATACTACAGTACAATATGCTCCTGGCAATCTGACACCGATTGAACTGTTGCACGTCCACCGCGAGGGAGAGGGCGAGGGCGAGGGAGAGGGAGAGTGCGCTGTAGTCAAAACCCTCTCCTCATCCTGCGAACCACCGCGCGCGTGGGCGAGGGAGAGGCAGAAGCAAGCTTCTCCTTGTTCGGCGAGTTGATGGGACACATCAAAGCAGTACTAGTACTAGTAGTAGTCCATACTGCATCGTCTCCGATTAATATGGCTTAATTTGAAATGAGAAAAATACACTGGCGGTCAACATATGTAACATACGCTCTTTACGGTCACTATATATAGTTTTGCGGTGATTATACGATCACTAGCTCATCGTAGAGCACCGTATTGCACCCTACTGACCGGCCACATAGTCGACGTGGCACTTTGTTGACTGGTTAAATTGTCACCTGGTTTCTGGGTCCCACCTGTCAGTTGGCAGAGCAAAGAAATCAGTTAAACAAAACTTTACGCAGGCGCGACACGAGTCCAACCCTTGCGCGCGAACCGCCCTGGCTGTGTATGTGAGTGCATGCACGTGTACTCCCTCGGTCTTCCAACAAATAGTGTACATCGGCTATAAGGCTACTCATAGTGGAGAGTAACATATACTAGTATCATGCATATGATACTAGTGTATGATACTACATCTATAGTGCATAGTATCATAAAGTAGTATCATAGATGGTCTCATTTATTGCCATGCATGACACATACTCCCTCCTTTCCGGTTTATAGGGCTTATCTCAAAATTTTAGTTTTTCCATTTTATAAGGCTCAATTTGGTTGTTTTCCATCACATGTTCAGATTCCAAGGTGCATTAAATCATTGCATGCAAGTATTAAGAGAAAATTGACCAATGCATGTACTTTATGCATGCATGCATTGCAATTAATGCATTAATAAACATAATTTTTTGAGGAAAACAAGAGCATTAATTAGGTGCTTTTGCAAAACTACAAAAAGTATTCCACCACTCACCATCTACCTTGATTGGTGAGATTTTTGAATTGAGCCCTATAAACCGGAAAGGAGGGAGTAGTAGCATAACACTTATTGTGTTATGGTATCTACCTATGTTACTACTACCCTCTCTCTCTTCTTTAATTGTTTGCCACATAAGCATGTTTGCGAGTCCCAAGTACATGATACTAGTTATGTTACCCCCACTATGGCCAGCCTAAAACAAAGAGTGTAGTACATGATGTACATCTACACTTCCAATGCATTTAGCCTTTAATCTAAATTGATATTGATTGACTAATGCACCAACTTGTGCTGTAGGTATAGGCTACATGTCTATCCTTAATTACAGCATGCAACGGCCTTCATTTAATCTTCTTCTCTCTATGGTCGCATGCACACATAAGTCTGATACTTTTGGGCGTTAATTATGCCCTGGTCAATGTGTAAATCTCTAAATGTACAGTCTTTCACGGACATAGGCAGTAGGTTGAGCACTTAAGCGTGAGCGTGTGTGTTGCGTCGTGTGCTGTATGCCGCATGGGTGCGTGAGTGTTGCATTCGTCCATGTGTACGTGTGAGTGTTGCATGTTGCATGCATGCATGCATGCATGGGGCTTACTCCCTCCCATTGACATGTTCATATTTCAAGCTTCCTCTGTTCCCTCTATATGGTGATACTCCCTCTATTCCCAAAGACAGAGTAAAATCCTCCCTCTGTTCCCAAATACGGAGTATTTATCTTTCTACAGATTTCAACAAGTGACTAGGTACGGAGCAAAATGAGTGAAGTGAGCGTAGAGGCATAGGGATAATGTAGAAAGGAAGTCCTCGTGATCCATAATTCCCCATCTCGGTCAGAGAGAACTATTCAACTAGTCTTCGCAGTGAAGTGACAATACACGCTGCAGCAGATGGGAAACGTAATTAATAAGCTGAACCAGTGTGTTGGTGTTTCTAAATCAGCCTTACCCAATACTGCCATCATGTTTGCTAGTAGAGCACGCTTCCGAAAATACGCCTACGCACCTCTGTCCTCCATTAACTGACACATGGGCCCTCTTGTGGTAGACCCACATGTCATCGGTGTAACTATTACACTCCGAAGCATGGTATATCCTGGTAGTAGTACTAGTAGAATTGAGATTTAATGCACTTTCTTCCCCGTCTTCCAGTCTTCTTCCTCCTCTCTTCTTCTTCCTCCTCTCTTCCCCATCGTCGGCCGCACACCATTTACCCCCGCTCATTGCTCGCCCGCCCGCGCCATCTTCCTTGGTAGCTCGCGCGTACCATATCCCCCCGCTCACTGCTCGGCCACACGAGGAGAAGCTTCTTCCCTCGCCCGCCCGAATCAACTTCCCTGCTGGCTAGCAGGCACCGAAAACCCCAATGGCAGAACCGACTGACACGCAGAGCCGTGATTGGAATTCCCTTCCCAATGTTCTCTTGGAGCAGATCTGTAGTCGTATGGACCTACTCAGCACCGTCCGTCTGGCCGCATGCTCGGTGTCTTTGTACCATCTACTCATCTGCAACCGACCGGCTCTTTTCAAGACACCCTGCTTGCTGATACCCTATCCTCGCAGGTGGCCCAGACACCGACTTGATGATCCTACGGAGGTTTCCTTGGTGCCCCTCGACATGCTACCACTACCCGTCCACCTGTCCTGCATGCGTGGCCACTACTAGGCGGGCATGAAGGCCAACTGGATCGTCCTCATCCACCACTCCGGTAGTCTGTGGCGTCTCGTGGATATCTACACCCAGCGAGAGATAACCCTTCCATCATTGGATACCGCCGCCATCGAGCCTCGCGGCCCGCCGGACACTCTTGCCTACTACACACGAGACGCGTCAAGCTTTTGGCTCGACCTCATTTTGCAGAAAGTTGTAATCTGCGAAGTTCCCACACCATCAGAAGACTACATGGATTACAAGCTCATTGCCTTGTTCAACATGGGATTAGTCTATCTGGAATCCGGTCGCCGTACATGGTTATGGCTCATCATCAATCCTGTTGAGGAAACATTTCTGTCTAATGCTATAGTGCACGATGGCATCATTTATGCGGTCGATGCACATATTGGATGCCTATACTGGTGGAATCTATCGTCGTGTAATTGTTCTATCCCATCTCTTCTTTACCTTATGAATACGACTGCCTGTTCATTTTGTTACAAATTTAGAATACATAGCATGTCTGTAACCACATCATTGCTATATGTTCCTCTCATTTCCTAGATTTTTATGACCACACATGTTATTGTTAGAGTTGATATGAGAACAATTGGCATCTAATGATGGTTAGAATACATATTATGAGCATAACATCATGATTTCTATATGTTACTCTCGTTTACAAGATTTTTATAACAACGCATGTTATTGCTTTGAGTTGATATGAGAACAGTAGTAGTAAGTGCTATGGTAGAATATGAGTAGGCGTTGTCATAGTTGTTTTCCTCTCATTGTTACATGATGTTTGAACCATGACATATTGCTAGAATATGAAAGCCATTGGCTTATTTTTTAAACTTGGGGTATGATTATGACCACGACATTGCAATTCTCTGTCTATGATATGTGTCACTGTTGTAATAATCTTAATTCCACACATACTCTGAACATGATTGTTTATTTTTGTCCTTTTGGTCTCCAATTTGAATTGTTGTAGCTGACGCAAATGCGCTGGCCTTCATGATTCCAGGACCTGGAATCGTACCAGCCGATGGGTGGTGGTTTATCGCTCATTCAGATGACGGCGGTCATTTGATGCTCATTCGCACGTACCAAATTAACCAAACCATTACATCAAACCACATGCAGTACAATGCGTGGGGCGTTCGTGACATTGATGGCTATGGCTGCTTCGTGTTCGAGAAAGATCCCAGCTCCGTTAGGCCAGGCATATTCAACTGGAGGTGGGTTTACAGCCTCGACAACCACTCCTTGTTCCTCAGGCTCAATTATCCGATCATCCAACCAATCATCGATCATATCACTGGCGATGATTACCGTGCTATGCAACTTCCATTCGCGAGGGGGGATTGTGTTTACACATCATACCATGGGTTTCATGAATCACCATATCCAGAGATTCGTCGACACAGCTTGTTGCCACATAATCTTCAGTGTGTGAAAGGCATCAAGCTTCCATGCGATGGATGGCTTTTGCAAATCCGACATGCGGCGATGTGGTTCATGCCAATAGCAAATATGCACAACTTGATTCGTGCTGACATCTAGATTGAGCCATGTATTCTGATGCTGTAGCATGACCCTCTTTTGTTGGATATTATGTAATGTTGTTAGTTTGAAGCACTCATCTGGTTTGATGGATAGTAGATACCTTCCTGGGATCAAGTGCATCCTAACTCACCTGCGTAGGATGTACTGATAATGATGATGGAGATGCTGTGCAGAAGCCATAGCCATCATATATCAGTTAGGCTTCAAGTGCGTACTTGTTAGTTAAACCTATGTATAAATTATGACACTAAATACGACTAGTAAGTAGTACCGCATGCATCATCATGATGCAGAGGCCGGGGGTATACCTCCATTTCCAAAAAAAAGTAGTGCAGTAGGAGTACTAGTATACGTCGGTCAAATTATTCATCATGTCCACACATTGAATTAACGTGACAACACGCTGCGCATGAGGTGACACAAGAATCCCACGGCATGTTCGGGTATTCTGGACTTCAGATTTGGAGTACCACTTATCTGTCGAAATCTTTCATCATTCACTTAAAACAGTCGATTGATCATACATTGAGTACCATATAACTGGATTTACCGATGCAAGTCGAAGAAGGATTGCCTGGTGCTGCCGGCTGGAGTCAAGTTCGATCCCACGGATCAGGAGCTGATCGAGCACCTTGAGGACAAAGTGAGTGCTGACAGCGCGAGATTTCAGTCTCTCATCGATTTGTTCATACCAACCATCGACAGCGAGCACGGCATATGCTACACCCAACCTGAGAAACTTCCAGGTAAGACACCGGTCGGCCATCTACTTGCACAAACATATTCCTTTATTTGTAGCTCTATTTTTCTTTTTATGGTGAAGCAATTACAATTTGACAGTTAATAAAAAGTGAAACAAGTGACTGCAACATGCCAAAGATGTTATGAAAATGCCAACTACGTACACTAAAACCTGTATTCCACAATACTGCAGGTATCACACTGAGTGGCCTAAGGAAGCATTTCTTCCAGCGCAATTCCAGGGCGTTCAAAAGGGGCACGTGGACGCGTCGCAAGATACAGTCGGAGTGCGGCATGCACGCGATGTGGCACAAGACCGGCAATACCTTGCCGGTGATGGTCAACGGCCGGCGGACGGGCAGCAAAAAAGGTTCTGGTGCTGCACACCAACAAGAACTTCGACCAGCAAAGGACCAACTGGGTGATGCACCAGTACCACCTCGGGGACCTGGAGCAAGAGAAGGAGCGGGAGCTGGTGCTCTGCAAGATTTTCTACCAGACGAACACTAGGGCCAGGAGTAAAAAGATTATAAGTTACTTTGGTATTGGTAGTTGTACTACCTTGTCGTCCGCAAGTTGGTATTGTTATTAACAATCTTTTGGTATGAACTTGCATTTGCTTCCAACCATCATGTCGAGGGTCGACATGGATATAGAGCTGAATCATTTGTTTCGAAACGAATTTTCAGGCACTTGATTTTTATTTGATGGGTAGCATAAGCACCTGCCTTTTGAATTCCCAGTTCTCCAATTTTTTCAAAACAAGTGCATGCACTTATTATCACGGTAAAAAAACAATATCCGTGCTGCATCCCAGTTATCAGTCTGTACTTGCAGAATTCTCTCGTTTATTGAGCACATATATTGTTTTTTCAGGTCGAGCAAGTTTCAACTGGGCTGTAGACTGCCCAGGGTTGGTTTTGTTTTTACCAGACCCAACCCATGACGACAATGGGGCACAAAGATCCAGTAGGTTTCTACTGGCCTCTGGTCCGCCAGCGTTAGTTATATTTTGTCTTACAACATCCACATGCAGTTTTTTTTACTGAATCAAACACACAGCCCAGTTCTATTTTCCTCTTGAAACGCATGTCTTACATCCGTTTTCTAATCTCTACCTATATTTTTACTAGTTCATATACACGTATCATTATATTGAAAACACATAAAATTCCCTTTTCATATTTACATCCTTATTTTTGTTGTTTTTTCCCACCCAGCGCTGATTTTTTTACCACTGGTTTTCCCTTAAACCAACTCAATTGTCCCCCGTCTTATTTGCTTACAAAAACAAAACAATTTTTTTGGCAAATCAATAAGTTTTAAAAAAATGTTTATCATTTCGAGATTACAACAGTTCGGACTTCACTGAAATATGCAAAATAAGGTTGACAGCTGGGTCCACAACCACAGCCCAGTTTTTTTGTGACTTGCCAAGTAAGTCGCTTTGTCAGGCCTCTTGGGCTGCAAATCTTCCAAGACGAGGAGAGCTTTCATTCGGTTGGCCGAGAAAATGGCCCATCAATAATGGGAAATGGGCTGTACATTTTTTAGAACACATCAAACCGGCAATTAGTTTCAAATATCTTTTTTTTCATTTCGAGATTTTAAATTACATTAATTTTTATGTGTGGAGAATTTGTTGGATTTTATATTGATATACATTTATTTTTAAAATCAGTTTGAATGTGAGTCGAAATTTCGGGATTAAAAACAGTTCGGACCGCACCGAAATATGCAAAATTTTGTATAATTTTTTAACCGTGGCCACAATATGGGTTGTAATGCTAACAAAAAGAATATGGGCTCCAAAAAAACCTTAAGACTTAGCAAATGGGTTGTAAATTATTAGAAATAATGGCAGATGGGTTGTATGCTGTTTTCCATAGATTTGAGGCTTTCCTAAAAAAAGGTTGACGCACAAGCAGTGACTGTTGGATGTCCATCCAATGGCCGTCGTGCTTCTTCAATCTCTGCTCTTCCATCCTCCCCGCGGCCGGCTGTGCTGCCGCGCAGGCCTCACCGCCCCACGGTACTCCCATCGCTGGCCTAGCCATCCCTCTACTTACCCACACCTGCTGTTATTCTCCGGCGACGACAGACGAACCAGTAAACCCTCGTACAGTCGTACTCCCCTCTGCGTGGGAAACAACTGCCGAGTCTTCCCTGCCTCCATGTCGTTCCCTTCCTAGGCCTCGCCGTCGTCCATCGCCCTGGTGCTCTCGGTGCGGCCTGGTCAACGTGGTCAACGATCGACATGCATCTGAAGTGGACTGTACATGGAGAGGCCGACAGCTGGGTCCACGGCCGCACGCAAGGAAATGCCTCCTTATTACGCGCAAAATAATGATTCCTCCACCTGACACCAGGGACCCACCGAAAGGGCCTCTGTATTTCGCGAAAAAAACGTTACCGCCGCTGACAACTCGGACCCACCAGCTATATCTTCGCACACAAGGAAGTGCCTCGTTATTACACACAAAAAAATTGAATACTCCCCCTATTAGCTGGGACCCAGTATAGTGGACGAAGGGCTTTGTCAACTTAGTCAATACGCACGATTCTAGCTCCAGTGACCGTACGATGTCCATCCAACGGCCGTACTGCTTGTTCAACCTCTGGTCTTCTTGCTCCAGCCACCCAAACCAACGCTGGTCGTGCCTCGTGCTCCTGCCTCCCATGGCCGGCTGCTATGCGGAGGAGGCCTCACCGCCCCCTACTACTCCCATCGCTGGCTAGGCCATCCCTCTACTCACCCACACCCCCTGTTAACTGTTATTCTGCAGTGACGGCAACCTCACACCGCAGCGAACGAGTGAACCCTCGTACTCCTCTACGCGTGGGCATCCACTGTCGCGTGTTCCCCGGCTCCGCATCATCCCCTTCCTAGGCCTCTCCGTTGTCCACCAGCCTAGTGCTCTCGGCACGGTGTGGTCAACATGGTCCAGGAACGGCTTCCATCGGACGTGGACTGTACGTGAGGCTGACAGCTGGGTCCATGGCAGCCGCAAGGAAGTGCCTCCTTATTATGTGCAAAATAATTATTCCTCCACCTGACAGCAGGGACCCACCGGACGGGCCACCGTATTTCGAAAAAAACGTTTCCCCCCTGACTGTTGGGACCCACCAGCTACACCTTCGTACACAAGGAAGTGCATTCGGGCCAAAAAAAACGATTCGCCACCTGACTACTGGGACCCACCAGCTACATCTTCGCACGCAAGGAAGTGCCAGACAGTCGGGACCCACCTGGTCGAAGCGTACGTAGCATTGTCATTCTGGTCGCGAACGTGTACGTACATACTGCTCGTTGTAGAGGCGCACACGTGTCGTAGTAGAGGCGCGCACGTGTCGTAGTAGAGGCACGCACGTAGCATGTACACATACGTACAGCGGCCAGGGTGCAAGAAAGAAAATACGGCCACGTATGTGTACATATGGGCAGGGTCTCGAACGCCTACTCGCGCATACGTATGACCAGGTCTCGTGTACATGGCTAGGTCGGAACGGAGAAACAACGTCGTCGTCGTGTTGATGGGGAGCCAACTGGTAGGGTCAGAATGGAATGCGTGGTCGTGTTCATCGGGAGGGCTTGGAAGGAACACATGATGGAAACGAGGCCTGGCGTACCGCAGAACAGAGGAAACGGACTTGTGTTCGGCTGGCCACATTCGAAACGGGATCCTGTTCATCGGGAGGGGTGTGGCGTACCGCAAAACGGAGGAAACAAACCTCCTACGGTCGAAACGGGGGTCCTGTTGATCGGGAGGGGTGTGGTGTACCGCAAAACGGACGAAACAGACTTGTGTTGGAGCGCTATGGTTGAAACGGGGTCCTGTTCATCGGGAGGGGTGTGGCGTACCGCAAAACGGACGAAACGGACTTGTGTTGGAGCGCTACAGTCGAAACGTGGGTCCTGTTCATCGGGAGGGGTGTGGCGTACCACAAAACGGGACTCCACGGGATACTGTTCATCTTCACCGTCGACCTCCTCCAGCCTCCACCTGCGGCTGTTCATCCACGGGCTCCTGTTCATCCAGCCTCCACTGCACCCTACTCCACCGGCTACTGTTCAACCACCCCTCTCCACGGGCTCCTGATCAACCACCCCTCCACGGGCTACTGTTCATCCACCCCTCCACCGTCTACTGTTCATCCAGCCCTCCACGGGTTCGTCCTGTTCATCCAGCCCCAACCGGCTCGATCAATCGGGATCCTATTCATCCAGAGGCAATGCCATGGGTCCTCTTCATCCACTCCCACCGCTCACTGTTCATCCAAACCCCCCGCAATGATCACTGTTCATCCAGAGAGGCAGCATCGATCGGCTTCAGTTAGCAGCAGTAGCGAAGGAATCGATCGCTCGAGTTCAGTAACGCGTAGCCTGCAGTGCAATCGCTCAAGTTCAGTTAGAGCCCAACGCCTCGCTCAGGTTCAGTTAGAGCCAACGCCTCGCACACACGCGCGTACGTGTACAAGAGAAACGCGCATTGCTCCGCCCCGACCACCCACCGTAACCAGGAACTCCCCGAAATTTTCCTCGCCCTCGCTTCTACCACGATTTTTTCAATCATGGACGGCCCAAAGAATGTCATGCAGCTGCGTCTCCAGCCCGCCCAGGACAGAAAGCCCATTTTCTGTCATGATTTTTTGTCATAGAGATAGGAGCCCACCACATCTATGATTATACCGGGTTTTGTCAGAATTATCGTCATAGAAGTGTCATATGTATGACAGAAACAAAATTCGTTCGGCCCAAAATGTCACGGACGTGTCTTTTTTTGTAGTGTAGTGGGGCATCAAGAACATTCTCTAACCTAGACAAGTTGTCTGCAACAGGGTTCTCAGCTCCCTTTCTATCAATAATATGCAAATCAAATTCTTGTAGAAAGAGAACCCATCTAATAAGTCTGGGTTTAGCATCTTTCTTTTCCGTAAGATACTTAATAGCAGCATGATTAGTGTGAACAGTTACTTTAGAATCAACAATATAAGGTCGAAACTTATCGCAAGCAAATACAACTACTAAAAATTCTTTTTCAGTAGTAGCATAATTTCTCTGGGCACTGTCTAGACTTTTACTAGCATATTGTATAACATTTAGCTTCTTATCAACTCTTTGTCCTAGAACAGCACCTACGGCATAATCACTATCATCATAGATAATTTCAAAGGGTAAATTCCAATCAGGTGGCTGAACAATAGGTGCAGAAATCAAAGCTTTCTTAAGTATTTCAAATGCTTCTACACAATCATCATCGAAGACAAAAGGAATATCTTTTTGTAAGAGATTAGTCAGAGGCCTAGAAATTTTAGAGAAGTCATTAATGAACCTCCTATAAAAACTGGCATGACCAAGGAAACTTCTTATACCTTTAATGTCCTTGGGACACGACATCTTTTCAATAGCATCAACTTTAACTTTATCAACTTCAATACCTCTTTCAGAAATTTTATGCCCCAAGACAATGCCTTCATTAACCATAAAGTGGCACTTCTCCCATTTCAAGACAAGATTAGTTTCTTCACATCTCTGCAAAACTCAATCAAGGTTGCTCAAGCAATCATCCAAATAAGATACATAAACAAAGAAATCATCCATGAAAACCTCAACAATCTTTTCACAAAAGTCAGAGAATATAGCCATCATGCATCTTTGAAAGGTAGCGGGTGCATTACATAAACCAAAAGGCATATGTATATAAGCAAAAGTACCGAAAGGGCAAGTAAAACTGGTCTTTTCTTGATCCTCTTTTGACACAGGTATTTGAGAGAAACCAGAGTAAGCATCTAGAAAGCAAAAATATGTATGTTTGGATAATATTTCTAGCATTTGATCAATAAAAGGTAAAGGGTAATGATCCTTTTTAGTAGCTTTATTTAATTTGTGGAAATCAATTGCCATCCTATAACTTGTAACAATTCTTTGCGGGATCAATTCATCTTTATCATTAGGAACGACAGTAATACCTCCCTTCTTAGGGACACAATGGACAGGACTTACCCACTGACTATCAGCAACGGGATAAATTGTACCTGCCTCCAGGAGCTTTAGTATTTCTTTTCTTACCACTTCTTTCATCTTAGGATTTAACCGTCGTTGGTGATCAACAACCGGATCATCGTCTTTCTCCAATTTTATTTTGTGTTGGCATAGAGTGAGACTAATGCCCTTAAGATCATCAAGAGTATATCCAATAGCAGCACGGTGCTTCTTAAGAGTTTTCAATAATTTCTCCTCTTCCTGCTCTGAAAGGTTAGCACTAATAATAACACGATATATCTTCTTTTCATGTATATAAGCATATTTAAGAGTATCAGATAGTGGTTTAAGCTCAAACACGGGATCACCCTTGGGTGGTGTAGGATCCCCTAGGATTTCAACAGGCAAGTTGTGTTTCAAAATAGGTCCCTGTTTAAATAATACTTCATCTATCTCCCTTCTTTCATTCATAAACATATTATTTTCATGGTCTAGCAAATATTGTTCTAAAGGATCATTAGGAGGCACGGCAATAGAAGCAAGACCAATAATTTCATCCTTACTAGGCAATTCTTTATCATGGGGTTGTCTATGAAATTTAGCAAAATTAAACTCATGAGACATATCCCCTAAACCAATCGTAACAATATCCTTTTCGCAATCTATCTTAGCATTAATAGTATTCAAGAAGGGTCTACCAAATATGATGGGACAAAAGCTATCTTGTGGGGAACCAAGAACAAGAAAAATAGCAGGGTATTTAACTTTCCCACACAAGACATCAACATCTCTAACAATCCCAATTGGTGAAATAGTGTCTCTATTGGCAAGCTTGATTGTAACATCAATTTCTTCTATCTCAGTAGGTGCAATATCATGCATAATTTCTTTGTATAGGGAATGAGGTATTGCACTTGCACTAGAACCCATATCAAATAAGCCATGATAATAATGATCTCCTATTTTAACAGCAATAACAGGCATGCCTACAACATGTCTATGTTTATTTTTAGTATCAGGTCTAGCAATTCTAGCAGCTTCATCATAGAAGTAAATAACATGCCCATCAATATTATCAGCAAAGAGATCTTTAACCATAGCAATACTAGGTTCAACTTTAATTTGCTTAGGTGGTGTAGGTGTTCTAATATTACTCTTAAGAACCATAGTTGAAGCTTTAGCATGATCCTTTATCCTAACAGGGAAAGGTGGTTTCTCAATATAGGTAGTAGGAACAATAGGATCATTATAAGTGATAGTCTTTTCTTCAACTTTAATAGGTTCAACTATTTTTACTTCAATGGGAGGATTATATTTAAACCACTTCTCCTTAGGAAGGTCAACATGAGTAGCAAATGATTCACAAAAAGAAGCTATTATCTCAGAGTCAAGTCCATATGTAGTGCTAAATCCATGAAAAGCATCGGTATCCATAAAAGATTTAACCGAATCAAACTTAGGTGTTATACCTAACTCCTTACCTTCGTCTAGATCCCAATCTTTAGAGTTGCGTTTGATTCTTTCCAATAAATTCCATCTGAATTCAATAGTCTTCATCATAAAAGAACAAGTACAAGAAGTATCGAGCATGGAGCGATTGTTAAGAGAAAGTCGAGCATAATTTTTTTGAATAATCATTTCTCTTGAGAGCTGATGATTGGGGCATGAATATAACATTAACTTAAGCCTCCCCCAATCTTTAGCGATGCTTTCTCCTTCGTGAGGCCAAAATTATATATATAATTACGATCATGATGAACAAGATGCATAGGATAAAACTTCTGATGAAATTCCAATTTCAACCGGTTGTAGTTCCATGATCCCATATCATCACATAGCCTAAACCATGTCAATGCCCCTCCCTTCAAAGATAAAGGGAAAACCTTCTTCTTGATAACATCATCGGGCATACCTACAAGCTTAAATAATCCACAAACATCATCCACATAGAGTAGGTGCAAATCAGGATGCAATGTTCCATCTCCTGTAAAAAGATTAGCTAGCAGTGTCTCTATCATACCCGAGGGAATTTCAAAGTAAACATTTTCAGTAGGTTCAGTAGGTTGAGGAGCAACTCTTTTCTCTACTGGTCGGGGTGAAGATACCCCGAACAAGCCCCTAAAAGGATTATGTTCCATAGTAACAAGTGACAGTAAATTTCAGCACACTATATAAAATTTTCCTTACCAAGTTCCGCTTACCAAAGGCGCTTCACTCCCCAGCAACGGCGCCAGAAAAGAGTCTTGATGACCCACAAGTGTAGGGGATCTATCATAATCCTTTTGATAAGTAAGAGTGTCGAACCCAATGAGGAGTAGAAGGAAATGACAAGCGGTTTTTAGTAAGGTATTCTCTGCAAGCACTCAAATTATCGGTAACAGATAGTTTTGTGATAAGGTAATTCGTAACGGGTAACAAGTAACAAAAGTAAACAAGGTGCAACAAAGTGGCACAATCCTTTTTGTAGAAAAGGACAAGCCTGGACAAATTCTTATATGAAGGAAAATGCTCCCGAGGACACATGGGAATTATCGTCAAGCTAGTTTTCATCACGCTCATACGATTCGCGTTTGTTACTTTGATAATTTTATATGTGGGTGGACCGGTGCTTGGTTACTTGATAACCCACAAGTATAGGGGATCGCAACAGTTTTCGATAAGTAAGAGTGTCGAACCCAACGAGAAGCTAAAGGTAGAATAAATATTCCCTCAAGTTCTATCGACCACCGATACAACTCTACGCACGCTTGACGTTCTCTTTACCGGAAACAAGTATGAAACTAGAAGTACTTTGTAGGTGTGATTGGAAAGGTTTGCAAGATAATAAAGAGCGAGTAAATAAAAGCTAGGGGCTGTTTAAATAAAGACATAACTAAATTAGTAAAAGTAAAGAGCTTGTTGTCACGAGAAAGTTATTTGTCCCTAGGCAATCGATAACTAGACCGGTAATCATTGTTGCAATTTTATTTGAGGGAGAGGCATAAGCTAACATACTTTCTCTACTTGGATCATATGCACTTATGATTGGAACTCTAGCAAGCGTCCGCAACTACTAAAGATTCATTAAGGTAAAACCCAACCATAGCATTAAAGTATCAAGTCCTCTTTATCCCATACGCAAACAACCTACTTACTCGGGTCTGTGCTTCTGTCACTCACGCCACCCACCATAAGAAAATCATAAGCATATTGCAACACCCTACAATGGGGATCCCTCACGCTTGCGCGACATGGAGAGCACCATAGGACAGCAGCAATAATAAAACATGCAACTCAAACCAATCACGATCATCAATTAACCCATAGGACAAAACGGATCTACTCAAACATCATAAGATAGCCATACATCATTGGGAAATAATATATAGCGTTGAGCACCATGTTTAAGTAGAGATTACAGCGGGTAAGAGAGAGGTTACACCGCTGCATAGAGGGAGGAAGAGTTGGTGGAGATGTTGGTGAAGATGGCGGCGGTGTTGGTGAAGATCGTGGTGATGATGATGGCCCCAGGCAGCGCTCCGGCGCCACCAGAAGCAAGGGGGAGAGGGCCCCCCTTCTTATTCTTCTTCCTTGATCTCCTCCCTAGATGGGAGAAGGGTTTCCCCTCTGGTCCTTGGCTCCCATGGCGTGGGAAGGGTGAGAGCCCCTCCGAGATTGGATCTATCTCTCTGTTTCTGCGTTCCCTGATTCTACCCCTTCACCGTTTCCTTTATATCTGCAGATCCGTAACTCCATTTGGGATGAATCTTTCGCCTAGATCTTTCGCATAAAATTAGCTTTCTTGTGCCAAAAGAAGAGTGTCAACCACCTTATGGGTGGACCACGAGGGTCAGGGGCGCGCCTGGGGGGCAGGGCGCGCCCCCCTACCTCATGACCACCCCGGACACCGTTTCGCGTTGATTTCACTTCCCAAAAATCATAAATATTCCAAAAAAAATCTCCGTCCGTTTTTATCCCGTTTGGACTCCATTTGATATTGGGTTTCTGCGGAACAAAAAACATGCAACAGACAGGAACTGGCACTGGGCACTGGATCAATATGTTAGTCCCAAAAAATAGTATAAAAAGTTGCCAAAAGTATATAAAAGTTGGAGAATATTGGCATGGAACAATCAAAAATTATAGATACGACGGAGACGTATCAGTACTGCCCTTTCTTAGACAAGCATCCCACTTATGATTAACCCCTATTGCAAGCATCTGCAACTACAAAATAAGTATTAAGGTAAACCTAACCATAGCATGAAACATATGGATCCAAATCTGCCCCTTACGAAGCAACGCATAAACTAGGGTTTAAGATTTTGTCACTCTAGCAACCCATCATCTACTTATTACTTCCCAATGCCTTCCTCTAGGCCCAAACAATGGTGAAGTGTCATGTAGTCGATGTTCACATAACACCACTAGAGGAGAGACAACATACATCTCATCAAAATATCGAACGAATACCAAATTCACATGACTACTTATAGCAAGACTTCTCCCATGTCCTCAGGAACAAGCATAACTACTCACAAATCGTATTCATGCTCATAATGAGAGGGGTATTAATATGCATAAAGGATCTGAACATATGATCTTCAACCGAATAAACCAACTAGCATCAACTACAAGGAGTAATCAACACTACTAGCAACACACAGGTACCAATCTGAGGTTTTGGGACAAAGATTGGATACAAGAGATGAACTAGGGTTTGAGAGGAGACGGTGTTGGTGAAGATGTTGATGGAGATTGACCCCCTCCCGATGAGAGGATCGATGGTGATGACGATGGTGATGATTTCCCCCTCCCGATGAGAGGATCGATGGTGATGATGATGGTGATGATTTCCCCCTCTCGGAGGGATGTTTCCCCTGCAGAACAGCTCCGCCGGAGCCCTAGATTGGTTTCGCCAAGGTTCCGCCTCGTGGCGGCGGTGTTTCGTCCCGAGAGCTTGCTTATGATTTTTTCCAGGGTAAAAGACTTCATATAGCAGAAGATGGTCACTAGAGGACTGCCAGGGGGCCCAGGAGGCAGGGGCGCACCCAGGGGGGTAGGGCGCGCCCCCCACACTCGTGGCCAGGGTGTGGGCCCCCTCTGGTGCTTTCTTCACTCAATATTTTTTATTAATTCCAAAAATAACTTCTGTGGAGTTTCAGGACTTTTGGAGTTGTGCAGAATAGGTCTCTAATATTTGCTCCTTTTCCAGCCTAGAATTCCAGCTGCCGGCATTCTCCCTCTTCATGTAGACCTTGTAAAATAAGAGAGAATAGGGATAAATATTGTGACATAACGTGTAATAATAGCCCATAATGCAATACCTATCAATATAAAAGCATGATGCAAAATGGACGTATCAGGGCGCAAGTGGAAAAGTGTGAAATGCATTCTTGCAAAACTAAGATGCTATTTACACCAATGGAAAGTTCTCTGCGACGATGTGCAAGCAACTCTACTGCAACAATGCATTCTCCTTCTAGACAAGCGGCGTGGGGAACTCCTCCGAATCGCATGGAGGTGATGCAGGCAGAGACCAGCTGAAGACTGGGCATAAGAGACGATGGATCAGTCCATTCCCTGAAGCTCTACTTATTTGATTCAATCTTTCTGTGTTCTGCTCTATCTGGTGCTCTGTAATAAGTAGGCTTGAATCTTATATCTGACAAGCCATCTGAAAACTTCTGGTCTGTCGGCTGTAGGTTTTCAGTCATTGCTCTAGCTGCTTTGTAGTAGTCTATTTCCTCAATCCTGTGACTGGTTGCTTTTCTGCTTCATTCGATAAAGTGGGGCAGGGGGCAACCCCCTTTCATTCAAAAAAAAAAGGTCTGTGTGAATGATCTGTATAGTCACTTATGTAATTGGATGTTTATTTCAGTTATATATATACAAGTTATTCTACTGTAGACAGAGCAAATCACACGGCTTATTAGCAGCAATCGTCTGTGTTATTATTGGTCTTCGCACACATTTCTGATTACGTACATGTTTGCCGCGTATCACACACATCTTGTTCAGTTGAACCGTTGCCATTGTGTTGCCTAATCACACACAGTTCATCCAAGTGAACCGTATGCTGTATATCACACACGGCTTCATCTGGTTGCCCATTTCTTTTAATCCTCCTCATCCCAAACAGTTAATTGAACTGAACCGTATGCCCTGCATCACACACGCAACTAAAATCTGAACCATTTTTGTTGCATCTGTCATCGCAAATGTTTTGCACCTTTTTTGACAGTTTTTACACCACCGTTTGCGATTATGGCATCGCACACAGTTTCGTCGAAGGGTCTCTAATCGTAGTGTCGTGTTTGGACCATCCTGCAGTAGTGTAAATAGAAGCCGAGCACGATTACAAGCGCTTAGGTCCACCTGAAACTTCTTTCTATGTTGTTCAACACTTGCAGACGCAAGAAATTTCTTGTCGAAAAACATAATCCTCACGGACAATAGTGCCCTCGCATTCAACATGAAGAGTGTGACAAAGCTAGTGTTTGCATTGTTGGATGCATATCCTTCCAACGTTACTGTCTTCAAACGAATGTCATGAGATCTGAGAAAATCCCGGTGCTACTTGAACCATGGATTGGTTATACTTTTTCTCCATCTGTTAGTGCCTAAATAGAGATGAAGATTGAAAACACTTAATGTCTAAAAAAGATTATGTTGAAAGAGTGATAGCTGAACGATTAATTATAGTACATTATATATGGGCTTTCAATGTGCGTGAAATCATCACCTTTATATACAAATTCTCCAGACATGGAAAGCATTCCAGCAAGCCAATAATCGTGATCAGATCAAAACACCACATACTGATATGTAAGGTCTTGACAGAATCCACCACCATTGATAGGATGGACAAGCTCTTCATTGAGCATAGAACATAATATTAGTACCAAAAGTGTACTCCAAGATGATACTTAACTTATGCGCACGAATGAAAAAAGCAGATTACAAAAGTTTACATGAATAATATGCAGTACCTCAATAGTGTGGAGCCAAACACCATCTTGAACCATCTAAAAGGATCACAAATTGCACCCACAGTCTCTGGTTTAGGCGCAGAAACATGAAGGTACTATAGTAGAATCAAGGAGCAACCTTTGAAGTGAAGGGGCATCTTGGATGATGAGATCATGTCCAAAAAAACAAATTCCCATGCTTACAAGGTGGGGCGACTTTATTTTGAGACAATAGATATGAATTTATATCCCAAAAACAAGCAGCAAGCGCTCCAGGGTAGGGCAGCTGGAGTGGATGATGCTATGTAGTGAGGCCTCCGACAAATCAACCACCACAAGTGCAAGTTTTTTTAGCAGTGGGATTCAAAGCATTTGTACCAGATTGTCTGCTAGATGGGACGGGTGAAGGTGGCGGTGTGAAGAGAGGAGGAAAACCACGATAGGGACATCGGTGGTGAGGGCACAGATACATCGGTTCGTGGTATGTTACATACATAGTCATGGTAGAACTCAAGCTGCTGGAGTTTATCAAATTGACGAGATGTCAGCCAGGCAGCCACCGTGAAAGGTATGTCCAGCAGGTAGCATGCCGGGGTGCAGATGCATTGAACGGAGCCCTGGTGAGAGGAGATGATGGCTCCGGGGAGTTCAGAATCATCATCGATAGATAGCTGACGATAGTCAGGATTAAGAGGCGTGGCGCGCCACAGAGTGCGCCACCGAGATGCGAGGACTTGTGTGCGGCAGCCATCCTTGGTGGGGAGAAGGGAGATGATCTCCCCAAGGATGCCGTCTGGGAGATCGCTGATGCGGCCCGCCGGAGATTCTACTGGTTCCTCAGGTCCAGGGGCATGACCGCTTCTAGCCGCGCAGCGGGGTCCAAGATCTACATCCGTCAGCGGCGCTAGCCAGAGCGTCATTTGTGTACATACCATTCTGAAAGAAAAAAAGGTAGAAACATACATGTAGGACATTCAGAATCAATTCTCAAGATCTGGATGAAAAAAGGCACAAACATATATGTAGGACATTCAAAATCAATTCTCAATATCTGGCCATGAATTATTAGCACACAAGCTAACCCTAGTGAAATTATTAGCAAAAATCATTTGTACAGAACAAACAATTAATCACTAACTATATACGGATAACATTCAAACAATCAATACACTATGTGCATCTAACGAATCTTAATTACTCTAATTTCATGGACTGAGAGAACATAACCATAGGATTTGTATTCCAAAAAAATTAGAGAGTGGGGGAGTAACTAGAGAAAACACATGATATGTTTGCCGCACAAATGGGTATATAGATGACTAACCAGTTTTCCGTCGGAGTTGCAGTCGTTGTCGGAGTTGCTGTTAATCTCCGGCTCCGGCGGG
>NC_041393.1:204839120-204872779 GCF_002162155.2 Triticum dicoccoides
TCAAGGTCATGCTGCTTGATGTCTGCTTGAACTAAGTCGGTATCTCCCCAAAGGGGAAGGGATGATGCAGCACAACAACGGTAGGTTTTTCCCTCAGTGATGAGACCAAGGTTATCAAACTAGTAGGAGAAACACGCAAGTCTACGTGAACAGCACCTTCACACAAATAACAAATACTCGCAACCTGACGTATTAAAGGGGTTGTCAATCCCTTTCGGGTAACGGTGCCAAAAATTGGCTAGTAGACGGGATAAAAATTGTAGTAGATTCATAGATGCAAATAAAAGCAAATAAAATTCAGCAAGGTATTTTTTCGTATATTTGGTTTAATAGATCTGGGAATAAAAGCAAATAAAAATAGATCGCAAAATATAATAAAGAAGAGACCCGGGGGCTGTAGATTTCACTAGTGGCTTCTCTCGAGAAAAATAGCAAACGGTGGGTGAACAAATTACTGTTGGGCAATTGATAGAACTTCAAATAATCATCATGATATCAAGGCAATGATCATTATATAGGCATCACATCCAATATTAGTAGACCGACTCCTGCCGGCATCTACTACTATTACTCCACACATTGACCGCTATCCGACATGCATCTAGTGTATTAAGTTCATGGAGAAATGGAGTAATGCAATAAGAACGATGACATGATGTAGACAAGATCTATTTATGTAGAAACATACCCCATCTTGTTATCCTTAATGGCAACGATACATACGTGTCGGTTCCCCTTCTGTCACAGGGATCAAGCACCATAAGATCGAACCCATCACAAAGCACCTCTTCCCATTGCAAGATAAATAGATCAAGTTGGCCAAACAAAACCCAAATATCGGAGAAGAAATACGAGGCTATAAGCAATCATGCATATAAGAGATCAAACAAGACTCAAATAACTTTCATGGATAAAAAGATAGATCTGAACATAAACTCAAAGTTCATCGGATCCCAACAAACACATAGCAAAAAAGAATTACATCATATGGATTTTCAGGAGATCATTGTATTGAGAATCAAAAGAGAGAGAGGAAGCCATGTAGCTACTAACTACAGACCCGTAGGTCTACAAAGAACTACTCACGCATCATCGTAGGGGCTCCAATGGAGATGATGAACCCCTCCGTGATGGTGTCTAGATTGGATCCGGTGGTTCTGGAATTTGCGGTGGCTGGAATTGATTTTCGTCGACTCCCTAGGGTTTATGGAATATTGGAGTATTTATAGAGCAAAGAGGTGGTTCGGGTGGCCATCGAGGTGGGCACAAACCACCAGGGTGCGCCTGGGCCTACAGGCACGCCCTGGTGTCTTGTGCTCACCTTGGGTTCCCTCTTCGGTACTTCTTTGGCCCACTGGATGTCTTCTGGTCCAAAAAAATCCACAAAAAGTTTTGCTGCATTTGGACTCTGTTTGGTATTGATTTCCTGCGATTTAAAAAACATGCAAAACAACAACAAGTGGCACTGGACACTATGTCAATAGGTTAGTACCAGAAAATGATATAAAATTACTATAAAATGATTGTAAAACATCCAAGAATGATAATATAACAGCATGGAACAATAAAAAATTATAGATACGTTGGATACGTATCACGACTGCCCGCGTGAGACCTCATCAGCGGCGAAGGCAACCTGTGTGCCCAGCTTCTCGCATTGCGCGGGTGCTTCACCAGCCCCGACGTCGCCACTCCCTCCGGTGGTGCACTTCGGCAGCATGCTCGGGTTCAGTTAGAGCCCAATGCCCCACGCGCGTACGTGTATGAGAGAAATGTGCAATCCCTCCGTGCATCGCTCGGCCCCGACCACCCATCGTAACTAGAAACACCCCGATATTTTCCTCGCCCTCGCTTCTACCATGGTTTTTCCATCATGGACGGTCCAAATAATGTCATGCAGCTGTGTCTCCGGCCCGCCCAAGACGAAAAACCCATTTTCTATCATGATTTTTTGTCATAGAAGTAGGAGCCCACGGGACTTCCTATTTGCCGCTCGTTGCGGCAAAGTGCCGACATTTCGCACAAGGCGCCGCTAACCTGGGCCGGCCCATTTCTGGTGGCACTATCGCAATATCAAAATACGCAAAATATAGTGCGTGCTTGAGCTGTGAATCGATCCTGGGACCTCGTGGTCGATGGCGCGCTATGCTAGCCAACGAGCCAGTCAACTTCTCATTTTGAGATCGAAGCGCCATAATTAAATAAACATAAAACATCGGCAGGGATCGAATAGATAACCTACTGCAAGTTTTTTCGAGACAACCTACTGCAAACCATAATTCCTGGAATTTCATAAGTAAAATGGCAGCCCACCTTATACGAACATAAGCCGCAAACATTTTCATATTTCATAGAAAGAGAAAATTAAAACTTGAAACTTTGGGAATCTCAAAAAATAAAAATTCAAAATAAAGGAACAATATGAAAACGACATTTTTTTGGAAATCAAGAAGATTTCCTTGAAAATGCAAAACATTTCCTGAAAAACATGAACAAAAAACTGAAAGCTCAAACAATTTTCAAAATTACGACAAAATTTTCTAGACGTGAACCGTTTTTTGCATTCCCCATAACATTTTTGGAATTTGGTGTCAAATTCTGAAAAACATGACCATTTTGATGATGTGAACAAATTTGGAAAGCACCAATATTTTTCGAAAATTCTCATTTTTTTGAATTGGTGAACAAAATTTAATAAATGTGAACATTTTTCGAATTCCCCGAACATTTTTGAATTTGTGAACAAAAGTTAAAAACAGGAACATTTCTTGAATTTATAAACAAATTTTGAAATCCAGAACATTTTCTGAGAATGTGATATTTTTTTAATTGTTGAACAAAAATTGAAAACAGAAACAATTCTTGAAAATTCAAAACAAAATTTTGAAACGGAAAACAATTTTGTAAATGCTCTTTTTTCAATATACGTGAACAAAAATAATAAACATGAATGCATTTTTCTATAGGTTCGAACATTTTTCTAAAACACGAACTTTTTTGTAAAACGTGAACAATTTTTGAAACTTCGAGCTCTTTTTGAAACACGCACATTTTTTCAAACGCACAAACATTGAGTAACTTTTTAAGATGTCTAAAACACAAAATTTGAGAAATTTTTTGAACGTACAATTTCTTTCATAAACACAAACAAAATTATGAAAACAAACAAATTTTGAATTTCCTAAACATTTTTTGAAAGAACATTTTTTGAATGTTTAGAACAAATTTTGAAACAGAGAACAAATTTCGAAGCGCGAACAATTTTTTAAACACGAACATTTTTTGAATCTTAAGAACAAATTTAGAAATGGAGAAAGTTTTTGAAAAATCCCGAACAAATTTGATAGCGTGAATTCTTTTTGTATAGGTGAAGTTGAAATCCGGTACATTTTCTGAATTTCGAAAGTTTTGAACTATTTTGTATAACAAGAAATTTTTTTGAATTTTGAGAACGTTTTCTCGAAAACTGAACTCGAAGAAGATTTTTTTTTTGAATATGTTGAAAAAAGTTTGAAAAAAAGTTAAGAACAGATATGAAAATAAAAAATCAAAGAAAAGAAATTTGTTGAAAAGAGAAATTAACTTGAAAAGGAAAACATAAAGTAAACAAAAAGGTAACAAAAAGAAAAGAAAAAAGAACCAGAAAAAGGAAGACGAAGAAAAACAGAAAGAGTAAAAGAAACAAAAAGAAAAGGAAAAATAAAAAACCGGTTTAGGAACCTTCTAGATGGTTTCCAAAACCAGTAAGAACCGGCTGGGAACACTCTAAAAGGTTCGCAAAACTGGAACGTGTACGGGCGCTGCAGATGGGCCGGCCCAAAATCGCTCGCTAGTCCTATCTCTTGTGCGATATGTCGACAGTTTGACGTAATATGCGTCCAATAGGTTTTTCCGGAGCCCACCACATCTATGATGATATCGGGTTTTGTCACAATTATCGTCATAGAAGTGTCATAAGCATGAGAGAAAAAAAATTCGTTTGGCCCAAAATGTCATAGATGTGTCTTTTTTTTGTAGTGCATGAACACAAATAGTCTCGTGTCATGGTGGAAGATGTAACACACATCCATCCAAACACCAAATACAAATCCAAAGAGAAAACATGGACATCATGATATATCTGTACAAGTATGAGTAACAAAAAGAGATAGTAATTAAGTAAGAAACATGACCACATGAAAGATTCAACTAAATCTCGTGGCCATGCCATGAATACATAGTTGCTCAAGATGTAGTGCTTACCATGACATAGTTGCTCCACACTTCCTCAGTATCAACCATAAGCTTGTTATGGATCCAGTCCCACCCAAAACCACTCGTTGACAACATCTTGCTAACATTGACATAATGTCTATCAATAGTCTTGCACCTTGATATGACATTCTCCTTTGTGATATCCACATTGCAATTGGCTCGAACATTATTGACAACTTCAGTGTAAACATGTGGTTTCCACCCATTTTGAGCATGGTCCCCTCTATTGTAATGCTCCACAAATACATTCAGCATTGCCTCTTCCATTTCATCTGTCCACGTAAGGTAGTTTCTACCTCTTTTCTTCTACATATCCATATCTTCCTGCAAGCAACAATACATGTATGAGACAACCGTAGAATCCTGAGAGAGAGAGGGTTCAAAAATAGGCATATGAGAACATACAAATGAATGAATTCAATGATTGGCTCCCCCGTGTCTCCTTTGGTAACCCACCCACATTTGATTAGCTAGGTATCTCGCTTGTTGTTCCACTCAGTTGTTGATTGAACATGTCCAATCATGTTTGGTTCTTCGAGATGTTCGATGGCAGCATCATTTAACTGATTATCCACGTCAATTAGCATTATGTCATGCATCTCTCTTTGCCTATCTCTTAGAAAATTATGCAATCTGTAGCAAGCATTAATGACATGGATCTACGCGATGGTATTATTGGCGTGTTAATAAAAACTAAAAATAAACAGAGGCTTGATTTTGTAATATACTATGTGATACAAGATTCCGTATGCGAAAAAAATTAACTAGTCCTCAAAATAGCCCATCTCATCTTTAGTAGACCAAAAGTTCTCTCTATCACATTCCTACCTGATGCATGTCACAAATTATATAACTCTCCTGGAGTTTGTGGGTTATTTCCATTAGCCGTGCATTCTTTCAAATGGTACCGGACTGACCGGTATGGAGCAAAGAAGCTCGGACCATTAGTATACCCAACATCTATAAGGTAGTATTTTCCTAATGTTTGCAAACATAACAAGTATTAGATATTATATTTACTTTTAAAAATCATAACTTAGTTGTTCTACCGTACCAAGACAGAGAATTACCATGTGTAACTCTAAAAGTGTCTTGTCGTGAGATTGCATCTCGCAACACTGGTGAATCTGATGTAGAACCTTCCCATCCATCTAAGACATACAAAAGCTTCATATTCCGGTCACAAAAACCAAGCACATTAGTGGTCACATCTTGCTTTCTATTCCTGTATCTACCTTGCTTGAGAGCGGTGATGCTTGCTTGAACTAAGTCAGTATTTTCCCAAAGAGGAAGGGATGATGCAGCACAACAACGGTAGGCATTTCCCTCAGTGATGAGACCAAGGTTATCGAACCAGTAGGAGAACCATGCAACACTAGGTGAACGGCACCTGCACACAAATAACAAATACTCGCAACCTGATGTGTTAAAGGGGTTGTCAATCCCTTTCGGGCAACAGAGCCAAAAATTGGCAGACGGGCGTGAGAGAGTTGTAATAAATTGATAGATCGAACGCCAAATAAAATAAAGTGCAGCAAGGTATTTTTGTATTTTTGGTTTAATAGGTCTAAAAATAAAAGCAAATAAAAATAGTTTGCAAAGGCAAATATAATAAAAAGAGACCCGAGGGCCGTTGGTTTCACTAGTGGCTTCTCTCAAGAAAAATAGCAAACGATGGGTGAACAAATTACTGTTGGGAAATTGATAGAACTTCAAATAATCATGATGATATCCATGCAATGATCATTATATAGGCATCACGTCCAAGATTAGTAGACGGACTCCTGCCTGCATCTACTACTATTACTCCAAACATCGACCACTATCCATCATGCATCTAGTGTATTAAGTTCATGGAGAAACAGAGTAATGCAATAAGAACAACGACATGATTTAGACAAGGTCTATTTATGTGGAAATAGACCCCATCTTGTTATCCTTAATGGCAATGATGCATACGTTTTGGTTCCCCTTCTGTCACTGGGATCAAGCACCATAAGATCGAACCCATCACAAAGCACCTCTTCTAATTGCAAGATAAATAGATCAAGTTGGCCAAACAAACCCGAAATATTGGAGAAGAAATACGAGGCTATAAGCAATCGTGCATATAAGAGATCAAAGAAGAGTCAACTAGCTTTCATGGATAAAAAGATAGATCTTATCATAAACTCAAAGTTCATTGGATCCCAACAAACACACCGCAAAAAGAGTTACATCATATGGATCTCCAAGAGACCACTGTATTGAGAACCAAAAGAGAGAGAGGAAGCCATCTAGCTACTAACTACGAACCCATAGGTCTACAAAGAACTACTCACAAATCATCAGAGAGGCACCAATGGACATGATGAACACCTCCATGATGGTGTCTAGATTGGATCTGGTGGTTCTGGAACTTGCGGCGGCTGGAATTGATTTTTGTCGACTCCCCTAGGGTTTCTGGAATATTGGGGTATTTATAGAGCAAAGATGCAGTGCGGGAGGCCACCGAGGTGGGAACAACCCACCTGGGCATGCCTGGGGGCCCAGGCGCACCCTGGTGGGTTTTGCCCCCCTCGGGGCACCTCCCAGGTGCTTGTTCGGCCCATTGGGTGTCTTCTGGTCCATAAAAATCCACAAAAAGTTTTGTTGCATTCGGACTCCATTTGATATTGATTTCCTGCGATGTAAAAAACAAGCGGGAAACAGCAACTGGCACTGGGCACTATGTCAATAGGTTAGTCCCAAAAAATGATATAAAATGACTATAAAATGATTGTAAAACATCCAAGAATGATAATATAACAGCATGTGACAATAAAAAATTATAGATACGTTGGATACGTATCAAGCGAAAAGACGGACATCAACATGTGTGCCATCTAAAGCTCCTAGCCCATCTGGAAACCATTTCCATCTACTATCCTCGGGTTTCTCAGCTGAAGGGCTTGGTAACTTTATAAACTCATGAGACAAGGAAAGGACAACTCTTAAGATCTCATTGAAATACCTACTGATGGTCATGAGTGCCCATCTATAGGTGCTTTCAATTAACTGGTATTTCATCCCATGGCTTAGCACTAGCAGAAACATTGTGACTAATTCTTCAACCGACACATAAAATGTGTCCACCAAACCACATCTTTCGCACAAGAGAGCGCACAGATCCACAAAGGACCATTTAGTTAGGCGCAAACTATCAAAACAGTGCTTGTTAGAACCCTGCTAAATTGATCTAAGCATCTGCTTTCTAATCCTAATCTCCGCCTCATCCTCACTGAAATCATCAAGCTCTCTAATCTTCATCTGACGATACGTGTGTTGAACTATCGCGACAACCGACACACAAATCCAATAGCTACCTGATACGTCTCCAACGTATCTATAATTTTTTATTGTTCCATGCTGTTATATTATCATTCTTGGATGTTTTATAATCATTGTATAGTCATTTTATATCATTGTTTGGTACTAACCTATTGACATAGTGTCAAGTCCGAGTTGCTATTTTCTGCATGTCTTTTACATCGCAGGAAATCAATACCAAATGGAGTCCAAATGCAGCGAAACTTTTTGTGGATTTTTTGGAACAGAAGACATCCAGTGGGCCGAAGAAGCACCTGGGGGGGGGGTGCTCTGAGGGGAGCACAACCCACCAGGGCGCGCCTGGGGGCCTAGGCGCACCCAGCTGGGTTGTGCCCACCTCGGGTGCCCCCTGAATTGACTCTTTGCTCTATAAATACCCTAATATTCTAGAAACCCTAGGGAGTTGACAAAAATAAATTCCAGTCGCCGCAGAGTCCAAAACTACCAGATCAAATGTAGACACCATCACGAAGGGGTGCATCATGTCCACTTGTGCCTCTCCGATGATGCGTGAATAGTTCTTTGTAGACCTACGGGTCCGTCGTTAGTAGCTAGATGGCTTTCTCTCTCTCTTTAGATTCTCAATACAATGATCTCTTGGAGATCCACATGATGTGATTCTTTTTGTGGTATGTTTCGTGGGATCCGATGAACTATGAGTTTATGATCAGATCTATCTTTTTATCCATGAAAGTTATTTGAGTCTTCTTTTGATCTCTTGTATGCATGATTGCTTATAGCCTCGTATTTCTTCTTCTATATTTGGGTTTTGTTTGGCCAACTTGATCTATTTATCTTGCAATGGGAAGAGGTGCTTTGTGATGGGTTCGATCTTGCGGTGCTTGATCCCAGTGACAGAAGGGGAACCAACACGTATGTATCGTTGCCATTAAGGATAATAAGATGGGGTCTATTTCTACATAAATAGATCTTGTCTACATCATGTCATCATTCTTGTTGCATTACTTTGTTTCTCCATGAACTTAATACACTAGATGCATGCTGGATAGCGGTCGATGTGTGGAATAATAGTAGTAGATGCAGGCAGGAGTCGGTCTATTAATCTTGGACGTGATGCCTATATAATGATCATTGCCTGGATATCGTCATGATTATTTGAACTTCTATCAATTGCCCAACAGTAATTTGTTCACCCACCGTTTGCTATTTTTCTCGAGAGAAGCCACTAGTGAAATATACGGCCCCTGGGTCTCTTCTTTAATATATTTGCCTTTGCAATCTATTTTTCTTTGCTTTTATTTTCAGATCTATTAAACCAAAAATATAAAAATACCTTGCTGCACTTTATTTTATTTGGTGTTTGATCTATCAATTATTACAACTTTCTCCCATCCTCGTGCCAATTTCTGGCACCGTTAACCGAAAGGGATTGACAACCCCATTAACACGTAGGGTTGCGAGTATTTGTTATTTGTGTGATGGTGTTGTTTACGTAGTGTTGCTTGGTTCTCCTACTGGTTCGATAACCTTGGTCTCATCACTGAGGGAAATACCTACCGTCGATGTGCTGTATTATCCCTTCCTCTTTGGGGAAATACCGACGTAGTCTAGCAGACATCACTACCCTCTTCCTTTTATTTCTCCTCTCATCGTCATGCAATGTGTTAATGTGCAAGTTCGATTACTAGTGGTACAAAAAAACTCATGCTCATTGCTTGTGTACATGCCCAGCTCATAGCGAAAATAGGCCCATAAATTGAAGAGGAATAAGTAACAACAACAACAATAAAAAGAATTTGTGTGATGGGAAAGCTATGGACAGAAAGACAACTTAACATGGCCAGAGCAGTCAACAAGCAGAATATAAGAAATAAATATATTTTTTGTTGATTGGGAACAAGAATTAGTTATTCCTTATGTACGAATGATGCTCAAAGCAGTCATTGTTAATCTAGGACTCCCGACTGATGTTCTTGAATTACAACTCGACACATGGGCTACAAGCAGTCACCCAGTCACTTAGCTAATCCAAACAGAGCAAAATTATCCGAAGAACTCTGATGGAGCAATATATTGCAGCAATCAAAGGAAATAATAACCTAGTCCATATGAGAGCATCTCCAACAGACGCCCAACATGCGGCGCACTAAAATCTGGTTTGCGGCGCGCCCATCGTCAGGTTTGGCGCATCGTGCAGTGGTTGCTCCAGCAGTAGCACTAAAATGCAGTGCGCGTGTGCAGCTCCAGCAGCGCGCTAAAATGCAGCGTGCACAAGCAGCCGGCGCACACATTTTTTCTCATTTTGGGACAAATTTCACACATCAACACAAAACACATGGCATATATTGAATCACAAACATCATTCCAACCAAGTTCGTGCCCAAAAGTTCATGCCCACAACATAATTAAACCAAGTTCAACATGCAAACCAAGTTATGATGACACAAACGAAAGGCACAAGAATCAAGCCTCGTCCTCATCTTCGTCTTCATCCTTATCTTCCTCCGATTCATCCGACTCCTCCGAAGATGATTCTTCCTCCTCCTCTTCATTGTTGCATGCCGTATCCTCATCACGTGAAGATCGGAAGGTATTGCCAAGATCTTCAATGGCATCTTCATGGGAAGGTGGCACACCGGCACCCGGAGGTGCACCCATGCCCCCAATGAGAGATGCAAAACTCATGCCACCCATGCCGTCCAAGCCGCCTAGAGGTGCTCCAAAGCCACCCATGCCTCCCATGGTCTCCATGTTTGCTCCAAAGCCACCCATGGAACCCATGCCACCCATGGTAGCTCCAAAGCCACCCATGGCACCAATGCCACCCATGCCGCCAAGGCCACCGCCACCCAAGCCGCCAAGGCCACCGCTACCCATTGTGCGAATCATGGCTCTTTTTTGGATGAAGACTTCTTCACGGGCAAGGTTGACATACTCCTTTTGTGCATCATTGAACAAAGATGTGTCCAAGAAGAACAAGTGCTTCTCCCATTCCAACAACTTAGCTCGCTCCTCCATGCCCACCTTCCTCTCCTCCAATGCCACTTTCCTCTTCTCGGTGGCCACCCTCCTCTCCTCGGCCGCCAACATCCTCTCCTCGGCCGCAGCATCTTGGTTCCTTGCCATTTTGCTCACATTATTGGCTTCTCTTCTTGCATTGACAATTGCTTCCATAGCATTTTTTATCTCATCATTTCCTTTCCTCTTCTTCTTTTCTTTTGCGTCTTTCTTCGTGCCATCCGGTCATTTTGGCTTCGAGTATGAAACCGAGTTTGGGGTGGGGCTTCTCTTGCCATCTTCACTTGATGCATCCTCCTCATCATCATCTTCAAAATCAATTGTTCGCTTGCGTTTTTTGCTCAAATCCAAATCATCAATACCCTCACGCTTCTTCCATTTCTCATCGTCATTCAATACTTCATAGCAATGAGGCAAGGTAAATGGCCTTCCTTTCTTGATCTTCCCCTTCTTGGTTCTCTTCTCCTCTCCTTTGAACAAGTTTTGTGCAATATTTAACTTCATGAAAACAAAACAAGTTAGTAGAAGAAACACCAACAACAAGAATGATGTGAACATGAGGAATGATGAAATGAAACTTACCCTATCATCATCATTGATGCCACTTGGGTTCAGCTTGTCAACCGCTTTTTATGCGGCTACCCATTGTTGACAATCTCTATTGATGGTCGACCACCGGGAGCGAAGTGATCGTGCGGAGCGCTCAATTCCACTCATGTTGCAAAGATCAAAGTGTTCTTTCATCCGGAGCCAATAAGCATCTCTACTTTGATCACCTCCAATGGATGGATCCCTCGACACGTCCAACCAAGTTTTGCATAGTACAACGTCTTTGTCGTTGGTGTAGTTGCCTCCTCTTCCTTTCAGTGCGTTGACAATGCCCTCACCATCCTCGTCCACCTTGAACTCATGGTCTTCAAAATGCAGGTCATTGGTTTGAGACCAATACAAATTGTTCGAGCCAACACCCATAGTTGACATGTATGCATCATCGTTCACACTACAAAGTATATAGAACAATGCAATAAGCTATCTATATGTATGCATTCAAAAAATAAATAAGGGAAAAAAGTACGGGATTTTTTTATCCTTTGGGGCATATCGTCGAACACATGGTGCGCATCGGCCGCCGGCTCAACAAGTGAGCTCGCCAGCGCTTTGGTAGCCGCCGCGCTCGTCACATGCCCTCCAAGCTTCTTCCTCGGCGCCTTCGAGGTGCCGGAACCATCCGCCGCCTTGTTCTTCTTTGCGGATGTCTTGCCCTTCTTTGGCCGTGCTGCATTTGGGAGCTTCGAGGGGGTGCACATGGCTTCATCATGGTGGGCGCCAGCACGACGCCACCAGCCGCCGAGATCATCTGCAGCGGCATGAAGAGGCCACGCGCAAGGCCGATGCTTGGAGGAGCTCCAGCGGAGGCGTGGCCAACGCTCCCAGCGCTAGGGTTTGCCGCGGCGGCGGTGGCGCTGGAGGGTTAGCCGCTGTAGGATGGGGTGAGGGGGGTGCCGGCGCGTGCGTCCATTGGGTCAGCTCACCGGTGCCGGCACATGTGGGGCGAAGGTGGCACGGGGGGAAAGAGTTCGCCACGAGCGCTTGTGTGTGCCGTGCACGGAAGCGGGCGCCCCAAATATGCAGCGCGGGATAGCGATTCGGACCGCGTGCCCAACTCTATATGCCGCGGGTGCAGTTATTGTGCGCCCGCTGGAGACACACTAGCGATTGCGCGCGGGCTAAAATGGGTAAATTTGTGGCGCGACACTTGTTTAGCGCGGCTGTTGGAGATGCTCTGACAATGTTGTGACAATGTATCCAAGCAAATATACTGCGGCAACCAACTAAAGAACCACTTTGATTGAAAGAGGCGAAGCATACCCTGCTTGCTTCCAGACCAAGAGCCCGGTGCTTCTTGCTCCTTAGTCCTCTAGGGGTGGAGTTGACTGGCCGTGGGCTACCCAGACCGGGTGGCTGGAGTGAGGCTTCCTGCTGAACAGGTGGGTTCAGGTTAGGGTTAGGGTTTAAGAAGAAAAACGCATCAGAGGGAGGGAGGGGGAGAAGAGAGGTGGGGAAGGGAGCCAGAGGAGAAGTCTTACCGGCGGTGAGAGTGATAGGTAACCAAGACGTCAGAGTGTCCTTGTGACCTTGCCGGAGAAGAGGGACAGTATGGGGCGGAGATGGACCGGGATGGGGTGATCTACGGGAGGAGAGGGACATGGACGGGGCGATCTGGCGGGAGGAGAGGGATCGAGATGGAGCGACCTTGCCAGAGGAGAGGGTGCCGACGGGGTGGAGGAGAGGGTGGGCGGCAGCTGGGTGGAGCAGAGGATGGGTGGCGGTGGGGTGGAGGATGTAACACCGAGATAATTAAGCTATAGTAATCCCCTGCTAAGTATGTCATGTCACCACTGTTACTGTCGCTAATCTCGCGTTGATTCAAATCCAGTCCAAATTGATTTTTTAAAATAAAGTCAAACAATAAAAGTTTTCAAATGTTAAAACTAAGATGTTCTAAATGTGTCGGATAAATCATAGGTAATTGTGGTGGAGTAACCAAACTATGATAAAGTGTTTAAAGGCTCTAAAGTAATTAAACAGTAGTTAAAACAATTAAATAAATGCCTATTGGATTTTATAAAATTTAAATTATTTTATTTTGGGTTAAGAATTAATGTGGCAGTAGTATATTTATAAATACTAATTTAGGAGCTAGTGAAAATTTTACAAAATTAGAAATGAAACAGAAAATAATCTTTCACTAATAATAAAGCACAGATTGACTCCATGGGTTCACCGTCACTATATGCTTCTTCCCATGAATTTACACTTTCAGTTTAAATATAAAACATATACGCGAGGTGGTACTAATTGCTTACTCCCTAATATGTGTCCGTCTTCGTCCGCCCGTTACACATTTGTCGGTGTACTAGAGTAGGGGTACCCTAGTATCCCGAACTTGTGCACGGGCAGTTGCAGCACCCCGCGGCAAGGCTTGCCGGGTGACCGCCAAGATCCTCCAGGGTTACTTCAGAGCCATTCAAGAACGCGAAGGCCCCGGCAAGAGGAGCTTGCCGGGAAGGCCAACCGGCCGTTCAAGAGCAAAATGTCCAAGCCAAGGAAACAAGCCCCCCGGCAAGAGGAGCTTGCCGGGAAGAGCAACTAAGGCATCTCAAGGAACTTGCCGCGACGCGCCACGCGTCCCGGCAAGGCCCGGCGAGCGACAAGCTTCCGAGCGCAACAAGACAGCGACAGCGCCAAGGCGCTTGCCGCGGCAAGCAACCATCCTGTACCCGCGCTCCAGCGCATCCACCTACGTGTCTCCCTGGGGTCTTTTCCAGGGGCGCGTGGCGGATGGCTGTGCAGCCAGGGGTGCATGGTGGCCAGCGACGCTGGCGAAATCGCCATCATGGCGAACGGTGGCACCCCTGACGGTCCCTTCTGCACTGTTTGGACGACACAGACGGGCATTAAATGCTCTTGTCCCCTGCCGTCAGGGTTAGGTAGGATTCACTGTACAGGTAGTTGCACCAACCGCAACTCCCTTTTCCACTTTTACCCTCGCCTACGTTGCCACCTGTCGGTGACCCCTTTAGTGTATAAAAGGAGGCCCATGCGCAACGTAGAGGAGGTTCGGAGGTTCGGAACCGGAGAGGCAGAAACACTCACGCTGGGTTCGGAACATTCGAGGAACTCAATACACGCAAACAAGCAGCAGTAGGAGTATTATCTCTCCGGAGAGCTCCGAAGCTGGGTAAACTGCTCGTGTGCTTCGCCTCGATCTGCTCTTCGTGCGATCTCCGCTCCCCGCCGAACCGAAAGGGGCTCCGGTCCCATAGGTGTTCGTGGATCACCAGTTTCCCCACGACATCTTTGGCGTGCCAGGTAGGGGGCGTCGAGATTGTGTGAACCTGATCCGGCATTCACACGAGCTAGATCTTCACTTTCTTCATCAACATGCCACCGAAGAAGAAGGCTTCGGAGGCAGCAGTTCCATCCGCGTCGATCCCACCACCACCGGAGCAAACGGGTGGTGGGGTGGACGCCGGAGGAAGAACGGACATCGGCGAGGGAGCCCACGGTGCTGCCAGGTCCAAGGACAAGGCTCCGCAGACCTCGATGTCTGTCCATGCACCACGCCCGTCTCAGGAGGCACGGGACCAACAGCGTCATGGTATTCACCGTACCATACGTTCGTTGGACCAGGATCGAGCTGGTGGGTCTCAGGGGGCTCAAGATCAGCATGCACGCCAGTATGCTGGCACGAGCGCGGCACGGTCGCCGGGACGGGATGCTGCTCCTTCTAACATAGTTAGAAGTCCGAGCATATCCTGCTCCTCGCACCGTTCGCCCCTGCCACCCACCACACAAGCAGAAGCTCTGGCGCGAGCTCAACTGCTCCTGGATTACCCTCCAATGTCAGACAAGATCGACGAGTGGAGGGCCACCATTCAGAGTCTCATCGGCTTCGCCAACGGTGACACTCCGCGGCAACCGAGCGCATCGCTGCCGCGGCAAGGTTGCCAGGCGCGAGCTGATGGCGACGAAACCAGAGGGGACGCAACCGCTGTGCACTCCCCATCCCGAAGGCCAAGATCGCCGACTTGTCGGATCCACGTTGATAGCGACTCCACTGCATCATCTGATCCACGAGCTCGCCGCGATCAGCGCCAAGTTCTTCATGATCGACAACAAGAAGACGCAAGAACTCACATCGAGCGCCGAAGAGAAGCGCGGCGTCAATCCGACCAGAGTGCTGGGCCCACTATCGACATGCATGCGCCAGGGGGACCAGGCGACTTGTCGTACGCGGTAGGTTGCCCTGCTTTCATTCGTGAGCTGCGGCAAGTCCAGTGGCCCAACATGAAAAACTTCAAGCCAGACGTACCAGAGAAGTACGATGGCCAGACGCATCCATCGAAGTTCCTCAGCATCTACACCATTGCGGTGCACGCTGCTGGGGGGCGGGACGACAAGATCCTGGCCAACTACTTCCCTCTGGTACTCAAGCCCAATGTCAGATCCTGGCTCATGCACTTGCCGGACGGCTCCATATCTTCCTGGGCAGATCTCTGTCATCAGTTTGTCGGCGCCTTTACAGGCGGCCACAAGCCTCATGGCCAAGAGAGTGACCTTCATCTGCTTGCCCAGAAGGAAGGAGAGCCCCTGCGCAAGTATATTCAGAGGTTCAGCCGCGTGCAGCACAACATCCCAGATGTCCACCCTGCTACGGTGATCAGCGCGTTCCATCAGACCGTGCGAAACCGCAGGATGAGGGAGGAGATGGCGATGTGCAAGATCAGAGACGTCAGTGAGCTATATGCTCTGGCCGACAAGTGTGCACGTGCTGAGGAGGGGAGGAGATTCCCCGGAGAGGATGTAGAAGCAGCGGGATCTGACAGTGATGGGACCGCCCCGGCAAAGAAAAACCGGCGGCGTAACAACAGGAGAAAGAAAGGCAAAGATGTGCTAGTCGTTGAGCAGTCCGGCAACGGAGGCGGCGCTAAGGAAGCCAAAGTTGGCAGCTCCGGCAAGGAGGTTGCCGCGGTCGCCGACAAGCAGGGCAGCAGCGACAAGCAGGACTGCAAGATCCACCGCACCAAGGGCCATGACCTCCAGAGTTGCAAGAAGGTTGAGCAGCTGGTTGAGCTGCAGAAAGCCGAGTACGAACAACGCGACAAGGAGAAGGCTCAGGAAGGTGCTGGAGGAGCTGGCAAGAAACGTCCCGGCCGGGGAGGACGCCGCGGCAAGGCCAAGCAGCGGCAAGGAGACAGACCTCCCCGCGGCCGCGACAAGGATGAAGATGACGACGACGAAGATATGGAAGATGATGAGACCGATGAGCAGGAGTTCCAGAAAGCCACAGAGGTCCTGTGCATTGACGGTGGTGCTTCTTTGCATACTTCACACCGCCAGCTCAAGCAATGGGTGCGGGAAGTCAATGCAGCAGAACCACCCATCGAGTCACGCAAGCCTCTGAAATGGTCCAGCACGCCTATCATCTTTGATATTGAGGACCACCCTGATCGCATAACTGTGGTCGGGTGCTTGCCGATGTTGGTCTCACCAACTATCCGCAGCCTCAAGGTCACAAAGATGCTAGTTGACGGCGGGGCCGGCTTGAACCTGATCTCCTCCGCGGTACTCCAGAAGCTCCAGATCCCTGACAGCAAGCTCGAAGAGTCCGGCACATTCCAAGGAATCAACCCGGGAAGGAGCAAGCCGAAGGGAAAGATCACGCTGCCGGTGACATTTGGCAGCAAGCTGAACTTCAGAACTGAGAGGGTCACTTTTGACGTTGCTGACTTTCCATTGCCCTATAATGGAATCCTTGGCCATCCAGCACTTGCCAAATTCATGGCAGCCTCTCACTATGCGTACAATGTACTGAAGATGCCAGGCCCGATAAGTGTCATCTCTGTCCCTGGCGACAAGAAGGATGCTCTTATCTGCGCCGACAAGATATACCGGGAAGCAGCAGCCGCAGTAGATCGCAGGTCACTTGCCGCTGAAGCTCCCGGGGCGAAGAAGACCAAGTCCGACAAGAGCTCTGATGCCCACTCCGGCAAGCGCACCTCTTCGGAGTGCTGAGCTGCCGTCGAGGACGCACCATCGAGCTCCACCGGCAAGTGTAAGAAAGTAATGGCAGCTCCGCCAGAGACCAAGAAGGTGTCCGCCAAGGAGGACGGCATTGGTGGTACCTTCACCATCAGTGCCATGCTCGACCCTAAATAGGAAATCGCGCTCGTTGCTTTCCTGCGGGCGAACGTCGACGTGTTTGCATGGCAACCGTCTGACATCCCCGGTGTTCCTAGGGAAGTAATTGAGCACCACCTTGCCGTCTGTCCCCATGCGCGGCCCGTCAAGCAGAAAGTCAGGAAACAAGTAGTGGAGCGCCAAGAATTCATAGCAAAAGAGATCAAGAAACTGGAAGCAGCAGGCCTTGTCAAAGGAGTGCTCCATCCTACGTGGTTGGCCAATCCTGTAGTCGTGCGTAAGGCGAACAGGAAACGTAGGCTTTGTATAGACTTCACCGATGTCAATAAAGCTTGTCCCAAAGACCCATTTCCCTTGCCGCGCATTGACTAGATTGTTGACTCCACCGCCGGATGTGACTTGCTTTCATTTCTTGATGCATACTCAGGATACCATCAGATCTTCATGGCAGAAGAGGATGAGGAGAAGACCGCATTCATCACCCCATGTGGCACGTACTGTTTCGTACGGATGCCCTTTGGTTTAAAGAATGCTGGTTCAACATTTGCAAGGGTAGTCCATTATGCTTTTGAGCCACAGATACACAGAAATGTGGAAGCCTACATGGATGACATAGTGGTCAAGAACAAGGACAAGGCAACTCTGATCCAAGATTTAGATGAGCCCTTTGCAAATCTGCGCAAGATCAACCTCAAGCTTAACCCCGAGAAGTGCGTATTTGGAGTCCCCTCCGGCAAACTTCTCGGGTTCTTCGTGTCTCAGCGAGGGATTGAAGCCAACCCCGACAAGATCAAGGCAATTGAACAGATTGAAGCCCCGAGGAGTGTCAAGGATGTACGAAGGCTTGCCGGTTGCGTGGCTGCTCTCAGCAGGTTTATCTCTAGATCTGCTGAACGGGCCCTGCCATTTTTCAAAATTTTGAAAAAGGCAGGTCCAATGAAATGGACTCCGGAAGCGGACGCTGCGTTGCAGGACTTAAAGAGATACCTGTCCTCCACTCCATTACTTGTCGCACCTAAGCCACAAGAGAAGTTGCTGCTATATGTAGCAGCAACTAATCAAGTGGTTAGTGATGCGTTAGTCGCGGAGAGGGAGGCGGATGATGAGCTAGCAACCGAGGCAGATGCATCCAGCGACAAGCAGGGGGCTTCCCCGGCAAGCTCTGGTCCCGACAAGGGAGGACCTGCGCAGGAGCCTGAGAAGGTGCAGAAAAGGATGGTGCAGCGCCCAGTTTACTTTGTTAGTTCCCTTCTGCAGGGGGCTAGGTCAAGGTACTCTGGTGTGCAGAAATTGCTTTTCGGCCTCCTCATGGCCTCGAGAAAGCTGCGCCATTACTTCCAAGCACATGAGATAACAGTTGTCACTCGTTTCCAGTTGAAGAGGATACTGCAAAATCCAGAAGCAATGGGCAGGATAGTCGAGTGGGCACTGGAACTGTCAAGCTTCGGTCTCAAGTTTGAGAGTACTGCAACTATCCAGAGCAGAGCGTTGGCGGAGTTCATAGCAGAGTGGACGCCAACACCAGATGAAGAAATTCCAGAGACGAGCATCCCAGTCAAGGAAGCGAGCAAAGAGTGGCTGATGTATTTTGATGGTGCCTTCTCGCTGCAAGGCGCCGGTGCGGGCGTGCTTCTTGTCGCACCCACTGGAGAGCACCTCAAGTACATAGTCCAGATGCACTTTCCCAAGGAGAAAGCGACGAACAATACTGCAGAGTACGAAGGTTTGCTTGCCGGCCTCAGGATCGCGGCTGACCTTGGGATCAAGAAGCTCATTGTTAGGGGTGACTCGCAGCTTGTCGTTCGACAAGTGAACAAGAGTTATCAGAGTCCGTTGATGGAAGCTTACGTGGATAAGGTGAGAAAGCTAGAAGAGCACTTTGACGGTCTACGGATGGAACATGTTCCAAGGGCTCAGAATGACATAGCTGATGGCCTGTCAAAGTGCGCTGCACTGAAGTTACCTGTGGAACCATGGATCTTTGTGCTCAAGCTGACTCAACCGTCTGTGACACCATCAACTGGGCAGAACAAGAAGAGGAAGTTGATTTCTGGTGACTACTTTCCGGCAGAGCACCCCGAAGCCGCCGCCAAGAAGGTCCCCAAAATCAACGCCAAGAGTGCTGAGGAGCAGTCTGCTCCGACAAGTCCTAGTGCTTGTATCGTAGAAGCAGACGCTCCCGACAAGCTTCGCTCCGGCAGGCTTGCCGGGGAGCATCAAGCTCCGGCTGAACCGCAGGTTCTCGCCGTAGAAGCGGATGTTCCCGCAGCAGTAGATGTGCCTTTAGTCCTTGTTGTCGAGCCGCAAGCTCCAGCATGGGCACAACAGATCGTCCATTTCCTTCAGACAGGAGAACTTCCCGAAGAGCAAGAAGAAGCGGAAAAAGTAGCCCGGCAGTCAAGTATGTACTAGTTTGTTGACAACACACTGTACAGAAGAAGACTCAACGGTGTGAAATTGAAGTGTATTCACCGGGAAGATGGAAAGAAGCTGTTGGCAGAGATACATGGAGGCATATGTGGTCACCACATTGGCGCAAGAGCACTTGCCGGCAAAGCGTTCCGGCAAGGTTTCTTTTGGCCGACAGCCCTCCAGGATGCAACTGCACAAGTAACCAAGTGTGAAGCGTGCCAGTTTCATTCCAAGCAGATAAACCAGCCAGCTCAAGCTCTCAAGAGGATCCCTTTATCCTGGCCATTTTCGGTCTGGGGGCTCGACATCCTCGGCCCCTTCCCCCGAGCTATCGGGGGCTTTGAGTACTTGTACGTTGCAATCGACAAGTTCACAAAGTGGCCGGAAGTGGAACCAGTGAGGAAGGTGACAGCACAGTCAGCAGTCAAGTTCTTCAGGTCAATTGTTTGCCGGTTCGGGATCCCTAACAGGATCATCACCGACAACGGCACGCAATTCATGAGTCGCACCTTCATGCAGTACGTCCAAGATCTTGGCGCCAAGGTCTGCTTCGCTTCTGTTGCTCATCCGAGAAGCAATGGACAAGCGGAGAGGGCTAATGCTGAAGTGCTGCGAGGGCTCAAGACCAGAACTTTCGACAGGCTGCACAAGTGCAGAAGGAACTAGATCGAGGAGCTGCCAGTGGTTCTTTGGTCGATCAGGACGACGCCAAATCGAGCCACTGGCCAGACACCCTTCGCTCTAGTCTATGGAGCGGAGGCAGTTCTCCCCACGGAACTCGTATACGGGTCACCTCGAGTGCTCGCTAATGATGAGCTCGAGCAAGAGCATCTGCGACAAGATGACGCGCTGCTCCTTGAGGAAGACCGTCTTCAGGCTAATGTACGAGCTGCTCGATACCAGCAAGCTTTGCGCCGCTACCATAGCCGCAAAGTTAGTGCCAGAAGTCTCGAGGAAGGCAACCTTGTTCTTCGGCGCGTTCAGTCCGCCAAGAATTCCAACAAGTTGACGCCGAAGTGGGAAGGCCCTTACCGGGTGAAACGAGTCACGAGGCCTGGCGCTGTCCGCCTTGAGACCGAAGATGGCATTCCGGTGAGCAACTCCTGGAACATTCAGCATCTTCGTAAGTTTTACCCGTAGGGCGCGGTTGCCGGAACCTGTTCCGGCAACCACCTTTTGTACAAGTCTTGCCGCTATTGCATGTAATCCTTTGTACAAAGCCGGGCGCAGATCCTGTGCATAAGTAAAGCTCATGTGCTCCGCACATCTTGTCGATTACATGCTTTCTATTTTTGCATATGTTATTTGACACTTTGTGTAGCGCCTGCTCCGGTAAGCAATAACGAGCCATAAGGCTCCATACTTTTATTTTCTCTTCTTTCTTTTTATCAAAGGAAAGGAAGGATCCCTCGCACACAAGTTTGCCGGGGGGGAAGGAGAAGATAATGGTGTGGATAGGGTCTCGTTCAAGGAAGATTCGCCCTGCCGGGAAGCAGACGACAGAAAAGCTAAGTTGCCAAAGTTTGAGCAATCAGTTTTTAAATTTTTAAGTTATTCTCCTTGAATGATCGTGCTTTGTATGGAAAACCTGTGCGCGGAGGAACCAACTCGCAGCTAGTCGCGCCCTTATTTTGTTTCGAGTCCGCTCAACAACTTAAGTGAGCTGCGGCTAGTTTGCGACAAGGTTTCTTGCCGGAAGCAGCACCGCCAGCAGGCTGCTGACGTTCCACACTCAGCGCTCGCGGCTCTGGTGCCTGCACCGGCAAGTTACCTAAAAGCGTAGGGTGAAAGCATACAAAACTTGGAATCAAGTAAAGGAAATAACTTTGTAGTCGATACCCGAAATAGAGTTATATTACAAGGTAACTTGTCGGGTCTAATGGATTGTTCTCATGACATAACGCTGCAGCAACAAGGAAAAGATACAAAGGGTGGCCTAGTCTACGCGGTCGCCCTCAACCCTCTTGATTTCGCTCACCTTGTCCACGATGGGTGCGACAAGGGCCTTGAGCGCCTCCAGATCAGCATCTGCCGGCAGGGACTTGAGGACGTTGGTGAGGTTGAGGCCTGGGTTGTGGTAGGCCACCTTCACCAACACCTTCTGGAGAGCCCCTGCGCAGATCCGGCGTGACTCGTCGGCCAGCTGCTTTGGGATCCTCTCCCGGAGCTGCTGGAGGGTCGTCGCCACGCCCTTGAAGAACAAGCTAAGCTTGGCGCTGGGCTGGAGATGCTCGTCGGAAGGATACCCAAAGTCCTCCATCCCCAGCTGCGCCAACTCCCCATCGATGACTGCGGCGATGTTCACTAGACCCTCGGTCCGGTGCTCTACCGTCTCCCTGAACGAGTTCTGGGTGACGGCAATACTCGCCAACAGCGCCTCGTCGGCCTTGATCTTCTCCGACAAGGCCACCTCCCGCTCCTTGGCGCTGTCCAGCGTCTGAGTCAGCGTGGCCAGCTTCAGCTCGAGATCCACGTTGGAGTCCTTGGCGGCGCTGAGCTCTCTGCCCCTCTCAGCAAGGAGACCCTGCAGCTCACCATGAGCGGCAGCATCCTTCTCGCGCTCGCGCTTGAGCGCGGCAAGCTCCTCGCCGCTCGCTTTCAGATCGGCCTCCAACTGCATCACCTTCGCCTCTAACTCCTTCTTGGCGGCCTCAGCAGCTGCGGCGGCGTCCCTTGCTTCCTTGAGGGCCCCGCCAAGTGCTTGCTCGCGTGCAACAACCTCCTCCTCGTAGCTGTCGAGGTAGGCCTTCCGCTGCACCAGCTCACCCTCCCGCGCGGACTGCTTCTCGGCAGCCAGCCGCTGTTGCTCTTCAGCCTCGGCCTTCTCGAGGAGGAAGGCCGTGCATTCCTCCGCAAGTTGCTCCCGCTCCTACGCCACCGACCGGAGAGCTTCTTGGTTGGCGCTTCGGAGCTCCTCCACGCGCTTCTCCAAGTCCACGCCCGCCTTCGCGACGAGCACTTCCCGGGAGGCCAGCTTGGCCTGCCGGGCGTGGTAGAGCGACGTCAACCTCCGCAGCAGCCGCTCTTCTTCAGGCTCATCACTGCTGCCTGGCACGTCAACCAATGACAGCCCGGCGGAGGCAAGCAGCTCTTCGTCGAAGCTCTCTCCTTCGACCGGCGCCCTGGAGCTCGATGCCCACGGGAGCTTGATGAAGACCCCGTCTCCGGCCTTTAAATAGGCGCCGGGCTGAGGCTCCTCGGAGTCCGACGCGGTGGCAGCAGCGGAGGGGTCGGCGGTCGGTGCAGCGCCTGGCGCTCCTGCGGCCTCAGGGCCATCAGTATGATCGCCAGACCCCTCGCCTGCTTCTGCGGCGGCAGCCTTGGCAGCCTCCTCGCCGGCGGGCTCGTCAGCACCGGCCTCTCCTTCGGTGGCGGTGACGTCGTCGACGTTGCTACACACGTTCCCCTCGTCGGCAGCCTCGGTCTCCATCGGCTCTGCAGATGGATTTGAAGAACGGAGGAGAGAGAAAAGTCAAGCAAATACCCAAAGAGAAAATCAGAAGAAGAACACAAGGGAAGTTCTCAGGCAAATGGATTACCTGAGCTGGGATCCGCAGTCATGGTCTCAACCACCGGAGGATCACTGGTGCCATCCCTTGCCGGGGAACTGACCCTTGCCGGAGAGTTCTCCCTTGCCGGGGAGCCCTCCCTTGGCGGCGTAGTCGAAGCAGATGGCGCTTTGGGAGCGGTCTCCGGGCCCTCTTGGTGAGGCTGCTCTGCTCCTACACAAATTCAACAGACAATATATCAGCAAAGAAAAAGCACCCATGAGCGCCTATCAGCAAGAAGCAAACTATAGACTTACGTTGGGGGCTGCGCTGGGGGCTGCTATGAGGGGTAATTGCCGGGTCCGTCAAGATGGTCTCAGATGCACCCCCCGCTGACACGGTGATATCATCCTCGATGACAATCACCAGAGCCTTGGCTCTCTTTGCCGCTCTCTAGGCCAGCGTCCTGAAAAGGAATAGGTTCAGATTGAAGCAAGTCAGATGCAAGACAAAAACAACAAGATTGAAGAAATACAAGGACAATGAAGAAACTTACTCTTCCTCTTCCTCGTCGGAGCTCAGCGCGGAGAGGTCAAAGTCTGGCCCACCTCCGGAGCGGCGAGGCGGAGGAGTAGGTTCCCGGGGCCGCTTGGCCGGACCAGAAGCGGTGGTTTGGGAGGGCCCCGCTCCAGTTGCCACAGCAGCTGAAGGTGCTCCTGCGGCAATAGTGCTTGCCGCGGTAGAGCGCATCGTGCACTGCGGCGGCTGTCGACCCGCCTATCGCCCCGCTGCTTCCCCGGCCCTGCGGAGGCGCCTTCTTGGTGGAGCTGCGGGCTCCGCTTGCGGCAAGTTGCTGGACGACAGGAAGGAAGAAGAGCCGGCCTCCAACGAGTCGCCCGCGCCTTCGGCAGGCTCGCTCGGCTCGGGTTCCGGCCCGGCAAGGTCCTCCTCGCCGGCAAACTCCTCTCGCTCCGCCAGACTTGCCGCCTCTGCTGCCTCCGCCTCCTCCATGGTGAACCCGAACTCACCTGCGGCAGCTGCTACCGCAACCTCTTCCGCCCTGGTGGCGATGAGCTGCATCTCTGCTTCAGTAGTGTCGCGGGTGAGGCTCTTCTGCTCGTCGGCACGGACCGGCACTTCTTCTAAGTTGTCGAAGAACGCCCGCACAACGTCATCCGTAGGCTCTTGCCAAGTTGGTACGATCCCGTGTGAATCGCACAACGGCATCATGGCGCGGATCCGGTCGAGCGACGAGTTGTTGCACAGCGGTACGACACCCCGCGGCAACGTGAATGGGTGTTGGGGGTCGTGCTTGAACAACTCCAGCAGCGTCGCGTCCAGCTCCAAGACGGTGAAGTTGTAATTGAGGCCTGGCCGCAGCCTCATGATGTCCGCCGAGTTCTTGAACTCCCAGGCAGGCCTCCCCCTCTCCTGCAGGGGGGCGATGCGGCAGCGAAGGAAATCTGCGCCAACTACGCCTACTGTGAGCCCGGCAAGCCTGAGGCGGAGGATTCTGGTAACAGCGATCTTCAGCCTCTCGTCTTCCGGGGCCACGTTGCTCCAATCGTTGCCGCGCACTACTGGGGCTTGGCGCAGGGCAGTGAACGGCTGCGGGTTCTCCTCGATGATCCAACACCACTCTGCTCTCCACTCTTCCCACTTGCTGCGAAGCTCACCCTCCAGATACGCCTCCTCCTTGCTGACCCTCGAGATCCAGGCTATCCCTTCGGCAAGCGGCTCTCCTCTCTCGACCCGAGGCATGAAGAAGTGGCGGAAAAGGGCTACATTGGGGTGGACTCCGACAAAGTTTTCGCACAAATGTGCGAAAACTGCCATTGTCCGAACGGCGTTGGGGGTGAAGTCTAGGAGGCGGAGCCCGTACGTGTTCATGATATCGCAGAAGAACTCCGAGAAGGACGGGCAGAGCCCGCAATAGAAGAACAGCGTGAAGAATGGGTACCTGTTTTGAGCTAATTCCGAAGATGGTCGCCGGAAGCACCCTCGTGCGCTGATGCGCCCGCGTCTCCGTCGCCAGAACAAGTAGAAGTACTCCCTCAGCTCCTTCGCGCCGAGCTGGGGGGAGAAGATCGCCCGCTCCTTCCGCAGCACCGCGAGCCACTGCGCTTCGGCCGACTTCACACCCTTCCCCTTGTCGGCTTTCGGAGCCATGGCGGAGGTGGTGAGGGGGGTCGACGGCGTTGATGATCCTGGTGGCAATGGGGTGGGGGGCGGAGCGCTGCTCTCTCTCTCGGCTTCGAGAAGAAGAGGAGAGCGGCAGAGCTTTTGAGATTGGAAGCAGGAACGGTAGGGTGGACGAACTGCCCCTGTTTCCCCTGCTTATTAAGTGGGAGGGGCGGATGTTTCGCCCTTCCGATTAAAGAAACCCCCACGATCACTCCCACGATGCCGCATTCGACGCGTGCCATTGGGGAGGGCGCGGTGGCGGCGGAGTAAGTTGCGGCGTAACCCAAGCCAGGCGTGCCCGTGCCCTATTTTGCGCATGGCCCAACAACGCTCGGCACCGTGTGTGGCCCAGGCCCGGGGGCTCCTGTCGGTGTACTAGAGTAGGGGTACCCTAGTATCCCGAACTTGTGCATGGGCAGTTGCAGCACCCCGCGGCAAGGCTTGCCGGGTGACCGCCAAGATCCTCCAGGGTTACTTTGGAGCCATTCAAGAACGCGAAGGCCCCGGCAAGAGGAGCTTGCCGTGAAGGCCAACCGGCCGTTCAAGAGCAAAATGTCCAAGCCAAGGAAACAAGCCCCCCGGCAAGAGGAGCTTGCCGGGAAGACCAACTAAGGCATCTCAAGGAACTTGCCGCGACGTGCCACGCGTCTCGGCAAGGCCCGGCGAGCGACAAGCTTCCGGGCGCAACAAGACAGCGACAGCGGCAAGGCGCTTGCCGCGGCAAGCAACCATCCTGTACCCGCGCTCCAGCACATCCACCTACGTGTCGCCCTGGGGTCTTTTCCAGGGGCGCGTGGCGGATGGCTATGCAGCCAGGGGTGCATGGTGGCCAGCGACGCTGGCGAAATCGCCATCGTGGCGAACGGTGGCACCCCTGACGGTCCCTTCTGCACTGTTTGGATGACACAGACGGGCATTAAATTCTCTTGTCCCCTGCCGTCAGGGTTAGGTAGGATTCACTGTACAGGTAGTTGCACCAACCGCAACTCCCTTTTCCTCTTTTACCCTCGCCTACGATGCCACCTGTCGGTGACCCCTTTAGTGTATAAAAGGAGGCCCATGCGCAACGTAGAGGAGGTTCGGAGGTTCGGAGGTTCGGAACCGGAGAGGCAGAAACACTCACGCTGGGTTCGGAACATTCGAGGAACTCAATACACGCAAATAAGCAGCAGTAGGAGTATTATCTCTCCGGAGAGCTCCGAAGCTGGGTAAACTGCTCGTGTGCTTCGCCTCGATCTGCTCTTCGTGCGATCTCCGCTCCCCGCCGAACCGAAAGGGGCTCCGGTCCCATAAGTGTTCGTGGATCACCAGTTTCCCCACGACAACGTTGTAGTTAGATCAACTTCAGTTTTTCCTCCCGTGATACCTCAGGACACTGGATGCATACCTCAGTTGGATTCTAACTCTACATCTCTCCACGCCTTTCTAACTGCTCCCATAGATTGGCTCGGGAAAGAGAAGGGGGCGATCATGGATTAGACAAAAAAGTACACGAGGATTTATTTAGGGTTTCACAGATCATGAGGAGTTTCACAGTAGCGGATGCAAATGGGCGGCCCCTGCGACGAATTAGAGACACTGTCGTAGACGTCACGAAGCTCTCTGGCCCGTGTGTGCACGTAGGGTAGCTGGTCTTTCCTGGCCAAGTCACCGAGGATCATCGTGGTGAGAAGGCAGCAGCCAGCGCAAGCTCCTCGAGCGGTGGTGGGAACTACGAGGACATCGATGACAAGGACTAGCCCCTACTCGGTCTTGGTGCTATGGTGTCTCCCTCATCTACAGGGAGCGACAACAACGACACATGGATGCTCCGATAGAGATGGAACTTTTCGATAGATAAAAGCGAACATCGTGGTGTCAGTGATGACACCGCAACGGCCGGCTAGCACGCGTCGCCTCTCGCGCATGTGAGGGATGGTGGCTCGCGGCACTCGGTAGAGAGACTTTCGCGGTGTTTCTTGCTGGCCGGCGTGGCCTGGGCACTTGGGCGGTAGAACGGCTCGTGGTGGCACGGCGGCACAATGGTGCATGTAACGCGGCCTTGGCCCATCGCAGTGGTGCCAAGAATGCGATGCTCACGGCCAGGTAGGCCAAGGCACGTGGGCTATTCGGAAATTCGGTTGCCGTTGGTGCATGGTGGTGACGGTCAAGAGCGGTGTAGCGACTCCTGCAGGCAGACGTGTGATGCTCGCGACAGCGCACGAGAGGTGGAGGCATGCCGGTGAGAGCCGGCGACGCGCATTAGATGGAAATGGCATTGAGGCTCGGCACCGGCACACCAGTGGCAGCCAGCAACGCAGCGAGCGGCTGTATCGGGTCGTGATGCGAAAACCAGCATTCCAGCAGTTGCGTGATAGCCTGAGCATGCACTGCTGCGAAGCCAAAGCATGGCGGTGAGTGCAACTTGTTCGGGAAAAGCTGCACGCTGGCTAACACTCGAGGCAGCTCCCATACAGTAATATTTCTACATATATTACACATGTATACTATTTGTTTCTCTTCACAATTTTTTAATTTCATCGTACATATAACAATGTATGTATATGCACATTGCCAATGCATCTGATAACAGTGCAAGTCCCTCCCCACTACAAAAAAATACACTTCCGTGATGATACATGTTTGTCACTGTAGGTCACGTTTTCTGTCATGCATGTACATCCATGACGATTTTATGATAGAATCAAGATAGCCAAACCTGTGCTGTCGTAGAAGTGTTCCATGACATTACAAAAATTATCATCACGGAAGTGTCCACTTCCATGACGATAAATCACGCGTCATAGAAGTGCTTTCGTCAAGGGTGACCAACACGTGGCATCCACCGTAACGGAATGCCGTTAAGCTATCGAGTCCGGTTTTGGATCCGATAACCCGTTAACAGCCCCGACCAATGGGGATTTTCCATGTGTAAAATCATCATTGGCTGGAGGAAACACATGTTGGCTCACCGTTGGGACAGATGTCATCCACTCATTGGACCGAAGGCACCTATGATACGTCGACACATGGCACGGCCCAATAGAGGCACATTCCTGTGAAAAGGCCAGCCCGTTTGACTTGGTCAAAAGGTGGCGGGCCGGCCCAAGGAAAGCCTGTTAACGGCCTATTTGCATATAGCCCATTTACAGCCCGCTAAGCCAGGGCCCATTATGACCTATCCGAATTAGGCCCAGTAGCGTCATATGGGCCATCCAATATGATTCTAGCCCGTTTTAACTTCCACCCCATGTATGGCCCATGACGTCTTTCGGCCCATATGAGGCCCTTTGTAACTCTTGGCCCATTAATGACCCGTGGTGAAAATGGCCCGTAATGAACAGTGTATCAATTTATACCCATTAACGGCCCACTATTCCATTGGGCCGTTTCCAGCCCTTGTTATCTTTCGGCCTTCTCAGGGCCCATTTATTCTTGGGCTCATTTCCAGCATTCAGTTACCTACGACCCGTTACTGTAATTTTCTGCTTGTGGGCCAAATTCAGCCCATGGTTACAGTCGGCCTGTTTGTGGCCTGATATTACATTGGGCCTTTTTCATAGCGTCATCAAATACGACCGATTAACGACGACCCGTTATGGTCGGCCCATGAACGAATGATACCAACTCTAGCCCGTTTACGACCATAATGTGGTCTGTTATTGGCCAATGTTTGGCCAATTGATCATACGGCCCGTAGAAGGCCCATTGATGATACGGCCCGTAGAAGGCCCATTGTATCTACGACCCGAAGAAGGCCCATTGTTTCTACGCCCCATAGGAGGCCCATTGTTTCTACGCCCCGTAGAAGGCCCACGGCCCATAGGAGGCCCAATGTCACTACAGTAAATATGTAGCCCATGGTTATTGTGGCCTAGTTTTAAAAAATAGGTTATTGCGGCCACTAGCAAACCGCGGAAAAAGAACTACACTCACTATAAGCAAACAAATAAACAAGACAACAAGGAAATAAATAAGCAAGCAACTTACGCTAGGCTATCACGACTATTACACATATTACATCCACTAGGCATCAAAGTTCACCACCAGTGCAAATATAGGGAACAAAGCAGCATATCATATACACTGGTTGTCAAAGTTGGCGACCAGCGCAAATAAACGCCATAGCAAAACAAGTCCAGAACTGAAACTACTTTAGAAGATCTCAAGAAACAATATCTTGGGTACCCATAATGCTGGCAAGATGCTTAGCAAGCTTATTAACTTTCTCTTGTTTGGCGCTTAAATCCTCCAGCGCTTGCTATTGCACCAGAAAGTATGCATCTGAATTTTGCAGGGACTTCCTCAGTCCTTCAGCTTCCCGTCGCAGCACATCTGATTTATGTCTTTCAACTTGAAGTTGAGACTCAAGAAGACGAACAGATTCAGGCAGTGAGTTCGAAGAGCTTGTGCCAGTAGTAGTTTTCAATAACTCAAACACTACATCACGACAGGACTTTTGGGTTCTCTCACTGTCGTCAAGATAGTTTTTATCAGCTTTCTTGGAGACCAACAGGGATGTCTCACTATCTTGAACCTTATTTGCATTACTTCCTTTACCATTGCATAACGGGGAACTGTTCTCCAATATTTTGTCCGCATTCTAAAAGAGAAACAAGCAGACACATCACAGGTTTTTACCATGTTGTATATGAAACTCATTTTGGTAAATGAGTTCAGTAGTAAAGTGGACAGGATAACAACATGAAACAAATATATATCTATGAACCATGGTCACTTTATGGTCTATATCATTCTAGTTTTTGTTGCCAAATCAAGATAGAGATGCAGTTCAAATAATATTTGTTCAAGACAAAGCAGAATAGACAGAATATAAGTGTGGGAAACTATGGAGCAATAACAACACTTGTAATGTGCATGACATGAGAACATAACTGTTTATTCAATTGAAAATGAAATCAACATAGAGCAAGTTACAACAGCAAACTAGTTAAAGAAACAGGTTTAAAACATACCTGTTGCGCCATTGGAGTTTCAATTCCATCCTTCAAATTTGGAAGTAGTTGGCATGAGTAAATACAGTGATGCAAGAGCAAAGGAGTATGAACCATAGCTACAGAACCTGACCCGAGAACAAATCTTCTTCTCCTTTAAGCATTATGAACCATAGCTACATCACCGCTATAAATAGGACTGGTCATCAGTCTCTGAATCCTCCTTTGAGGAGCTCTCTATAACCAGTAAGATGTCTGCTTCAGCAGGTAGCATTGTCTGCTCTGAATACCTTATTTTCACTGTAGATACTTCCATCACCGCTTCAAATGCCTGATGCACAGGAAGAGTAGATGAATATACAAATGTTGTCGACAAATGGAACACGTAATACAAAAAAATGATAGCATGATATAATTCACATACATGATGATTGGCTAAACAGCACGGCATTGCATAATTCACATATATAATGCCTTTGCAACAAGATAGCATTGCATAATTCACATATATAATGTCTTGCAACAAGATGGCAAAGCATAATCACATATATGGTAATTAGACACTAAACAGGTGGCATTCACACAAAGCATGTCTAAACTAATCAAATGACATAGCAATGCAAGACACCATACGCATGATATGAGCAACATAACCCTACCAAGTTAGAGCATACACCTCGGGGGGAAATATGACTGGTCATCTGTCTCTGAATCCTCCTCCGAGGAGCTATCTGTAACCAGCGAGATATGCACTTCGTCAGATAGCATAGTCTGCTCTGAAGACCTTGTTTTCACTCCAGAATTTTCCATCACCATGTCAAATGGCTGATGCACACGAAGAGTAGTTGAATGTACTAACATTGTTAACAAATGTAATACGTAACAAAAAAAAGGATGGCATGATATAATTCACATATAAGATGACTAGCTAAGCAGGATGGCATTGCAAAATTCACATATATGATGCCTGGCTAAACAAGATGGCGTTGCATAATTCACATAAACGATGAATAAACTAAACAGATGACATTCGCACAAAGGATGTCTAAACTAAGAAGATAACATATTTGATGTATAAAGTAAGCAATGCAAGGCACCATATGCATGATATAACCAACATCAGCATGCCAAGTTAGAGCGAAGACCTCAGGGGGTAAATAGGAGTGGTCTTCTCCTTCTGAATCCCCCTTAGAACAGATATCTTCCTCTCGATTATAATCCGAAATGGGTGGAGGGGGCGTTGCCTTTGAGCCTACCATAGAGCGACGTCTGCATGAAATTTTATTGCCACTCAAGGCTTGTCTCTTTTGCTCTACATGTTCAGTTCCATTGTTTACAATAACTGTCATGCATAGGAATAAAACATAGTGAGATTATGTCAGGAGTGCATGCAGAAATCCAGAGTGATGGTAGCAACCTGTGGATAGACCCAAAACCAATAATAGCAGGCAGATAATGGCTTCAGTTAAAAATACAGATAATGGCTTCTTTACTGTTTGTTTCCCACCCAACATGAAACTCATAGTAGACACCAGAGATTAACCAGATAGTAGATAGATACTATTCATTGCGGCCCTGATATGTACCCCACAACTATTTAAAAACTCAAGTTTGACAATTAGTTTGGAGCTGACTCAGAGTCTAATCGGTGAACAGGACGATAAAGTAGCTTGTAATATTAAGCGATGCATAACATAAGCAGACACGAAAGAGTGCGACCTCTCTTGCGGACCCGTGTAGTCCTCAAGGTCATCTGCTCGGTTGATGACGGTAATGCAGTTTTCATGGCTGCCGGCGGCGGGGAAGAAGATATGAGGCCGCGAAAGACAATCTGGAGGCTGGATCTCTACTGTGCTGGACCCTTCTGTCGTTGGAGCAGCTGAGCTGGGGTGGACGACGGCGCAACAGGAGCGGGACAAACTACGCAAGGTTTTCTTTGACAACTATCTGTAAGAGAAGTAATTCTGTAAGGGCTTGTTTGAATTCGAGGATTCAAACAATGCAGGGATAGGAAATAGACAGGAATAGGATAGGAATGCATGTGCAAAACAGAGAATTTAAAAACACAGGATTTCTACCAATCTGGGTGTTTGATTCACAAGAATTGGAAGATCACAGGATGCAGAAAAGCATGGTGAGATTAAGTCAAACCATAAGAAAATGTATAGTTATCTATTATGCTACTATCTCTTAGTCTTGTGCTTCATCAATAGGAATTCAAAAAGGGGGACATGTGGAAATTAAAATTCCCATGGTTTTTCTTACAAGGAGAAACTAAAGGAACAAATCCTACAGTTTTCCTTTGCTCCATTCCTTTGAACCAAATTCATGAATAGTAGTACCATAGGAAACTTTCCAATTCCTATGTTTTTCATTGACTTTCCTTTCAAGCACAGGCAATTCTAGTAGGCAGGCCTGCGCAAGGAAAAGCCTACACTAAAAAATGTTTTTGTGCTACTTCTATTACTTTGGACCCAGGCCACTGCCCTACTAGCTCAACTCCCAGGCACATCGACAAATGCACATCTCAAACGCGCAGAGATAAATAATGATGGCGTTCAAGAAAGTCCATCACGGATAGCTAAGTTGCCTGGTACCTCACTGCTTGTCATATAGTAGGATAAAATAATCATATTTCACGTTACTACGTGTGCTCAGTGGACAATGTATATAACATGTAGAGTAAAAAAGAGATGCAACAAGTGTACAACCTCTTTGGCGAAGCCATGTCGATCTCAGCGTGATTGGGTTGGCCAGTGAGGATGCTCCGGCTGACTTGGCTGTCGGAGGAGGGGAAGAAGATCTTAGGCGTCTAGAGATGGAGCCTGAGGTACTGCTCCACTGTGATGGAGGGTTTCGTCGTTGGAGCAGCTCTGGTGAGTTGTACGACGCCGAGGCTGAAGCAGGACAAGAGAGACAATGTTAACCTGAGTGGAATTCTAATAGCATCTCCAATAGATGACGTAAAATACATAACCACAAAGTGCTAGATGTAAAATACATCAGCTGCTCATCTCTGAACTTAACTGTCGAAACTGAATTTAACCATCGAAACTGAACTTAACTGTCGAAACTGAATTTTGCTGTCGAAACTGAATTTTCCTGTCGAAACTAAATGCACTAGAGCTGAGGCTACACGTCAGTCGACTGACTTTTCATCTCAGGTCAGTCAATTTTGCAGCCGTTGGATATGAAATCAAGGGCCTACAGTTCATGTTCAACCTCCACCCCCTGAGCCGCCAACCACCACAGGCTAAACAGCCGCCCCCCGCCGCCCATGGTCGGTGGTGCGCCACCCCGCCCGCCCTGAAAACACTCCCCACCGCAGGTCCACCGCCGCCCCGTCCATCCCTCT
>NC_041393.1:204873123-204891916 GCF_002162155.2 Triticum dicoccoides
TCTTAACTCCGGCGAGCCCCCCCCCACCCCATGAAAATCGACTGGCCCAAAAGTCGATTCAGTCGACTGAAGTGTAGCTAAATCGGAGCAGCAGCGCGAGCAAGAGCAAGAGCAAGAGCAGACCAAGCAGGGGACTGAGAGCAAGAGTAGAGCAGCAGCAGCTCCTACTAATGTGGAAGTCACCGCCGAGGGAGCGACGCCGTGGAGGAAGTGGCCGGCGACGCCGTCGTGGATGGACATGCGCCGTGTCGGCTCCGGACCGAGCGCCGACAGCATCGTGAGATTGAATCAAGAAGAAAATGTGGCAATTAGTGTACAACCTCTTTGGTGGCGCCGATTAGGCCACAGCTTCATCCGAGGAAACGGTGATGATGATGCTCTTCCAGTGGTGCAAGTGAAGACGGCGGTGTGGGAATGGAGGTGGCACGAAAGACGAGGGGAACATCGGGGCAGCTCCTTGGAGGTGAAGGATAGGGTGGCTGAACCGGCGGGACGACGAGATCGACGATGGATCCTCATCCGCTATGGTAGATGAGGGACGTCGAGGTGTTGCTGTGGACCACGTCGCGGGGGAAGAGGCACTGGCTGGGTGGCGGACGGAGGAGGGTGTGGGGCTTCACGGGTTTTCGCGGCCTCGGTGTATCAATGGGTGGGCGAATGGGATGGGAGTGGGGAACCATGGCTTAGGGACGCGCTTGTCCGAAATGTGGGGTACGTTACGAAAGTACCCCCACCGATTTGAGGCGGTTCTTTTGGTTCAGGGCTATCACGGGCATTTTGCGTGTTGGGATTTCATAGGAGGTGGGAGTTTTCACGCGCGTTGTAGTTTTGGAATAGCAAGGCGCGGTTTGAGATGGAGGGAGTTGTCGGAGCACAACGAGACGAAGATATATCTTAAATATTTCGGGCTAACAAGGCACGGGTTGAAATTTCCGGACAATCCTAACGTGTACTGTACCAAATCAATTAGCACTACAAATGTCATTCAAAACTTTGAATTCATGTTATGTTCAATTAAAATACTTCACTACATGTATAATGCATGCAACCTACTACTCAATGAACGTTTTAGTGCATTCCAAACGTATATACTACCACTTCAATATGAACTTAATTTGAATTTGTTTCTTTATTTGAATAAGATCTATAATAATGATTGTTGTGAAGTCAAACCATTTGAATTTGTTTCTCTATTTTAATAAGATCTACAATCATCATTGTTGTCAAGTTAAACCACCGTTTGTGTATTATCTTCACAGCACACCACATGATTAGTCTCGAGTTACATATGAACTATGTGTACTATATGAACTCGAACTTGATTTTTTGAATCCACTTTATGTTGATTTCAAATCACAGTACATTTCGTGCTCTAGCTAGATCTTCATAATCTAAACCATGTCTCATATGTATAATGTGTTTATCACATAATGTATGGTGCCCCTCCCCCTACGCCTATAAGTATTTAGATGTGAGTCGCAAACACCACACATTACCACAAATTCAAATAAAATGTGAGAATGTTTGATATATAGTATTGTTTAGATTGTTCGATATTTAGTTGTAAGCTGCAAACGCCACACATTGTCACAAATTCAAATAAAATGTGAGATTGTTCGATGTATACCATGGTTTAGATTGTTCGACATTTAGCTGTGAGTTGCAAACGCCATGCATTATCACATTATGGTATAACATGTACAAAACCACAACACGCGTATCACCGCTATATTCATGCATGCATATGTTCATAACACTATGACCTCCTATTCAAATATATGAATCCACTTTCATATCAAATTATGATCTTTGTTAGTCTCTTACACCCACACAATCCTCTAACCTTTGTAGCTACCACTAACTTTCTCTCATGCATGCACATGCCCTCCTCACCCTCCCCCTCCCTCGGCATTCTATCCATCGCGCACATTCATTTTTTTTCTTTAGGTCGTTCTCCCACAGTCTCCACAACTCCTTTCCGACACACACCGATCGATGAACCTCTCCTGCGATGTCTGCCTACAACATACACACGCACCTTCAATCTCCTCCTTTATGTGTCCATGCCTTGTGTCTCTCATACAGTCCCACACACGTGCAAACTCTCGCCCCTCTTTTCATCGATCTCACAACCGCACACTCCTCCCCCTATCTAGCTAGTAGCTAGGCCTCTCGCACCACCTCCTAGCTCCATTCTCTCTGTCTATCCATCTCGCTGGGCCATATTTGCCTCTAACAAATGGATGTACACCGACTGATCTCCCGCTATACATATAGCTAGCTAGGTCCTTATAACTCATTTGTATCCACGCATCGATCGATCTACATCATTAGTTATGTCTCTCCCTTCCTCCGACAAAGAACAATTGATCTACTGATCTAGTTAGGTTTGCTTACCAAACGCATGGTTCCCCTTCATCATCCATGGATGCGTCCCGACAGATCTATCACGCACAGGCACACACAGAAACACATCCCCACTCTTATTGATAATATTGCAGTTCCACCCTCAGTTTGTCTAGTAGGCCTCTCCCACCATCTTCAAGAAGCAACTCCATCACCCATCCACCACTCTACCCCTCTCCCTCCCTCTCCCTCTCTCCTCTCTCTCTCTCTCTCTGTCCCACCCTATTTCCCGTCCTTCAGTTATGTATGGATGTCGACCAATCTCCATCAAGACATAGCTGGATCTCTCCTTCTCAACACATATACGGGTCGTTCTACCTCTATAGTTAGGCCTTTGCCTCCACCTCCCACACACACACACTGATACATCGAGCACTCTAGTCATGTCTCCCTGCCACACACAAACTTGACCTATGCCCTCTGACATTCCGGTAGGTCAGTCGCCCTATATCTTTGACTTGCACACACTCAATTTCGATGGCTCTCTTCATCGATCTCGCACCCACCCACTTGATCCTCTCTTCGACTCTATCGATATCTATGACCCCTCCCTCTCTTCTCGTGGATAGCCCGACCCACTACATATGATATGGATAGGCCTCCATTTCACACACATTGCATGCAAAATTTTGTTTGAGATGTCATCAACACATATTCCCACAAATACATTCACGAAATCAACCCCCTCCCACCCAAACAAAAAACACTCACGAACGAACACGCCATCTGTCTAGGTTTGTATCTCTCTCACACACACCCGCGTAGGTGGGGGACGTGCACGAAGAGAAGAGGTGCACGCACGGCGCACGTACTCCCGTCTCTTTCCCAACCACACCTGCGCGGGCACATGGTGGAGCTCATTTCTGTATGAAAAGGCAGCCCACGTGGTAATTTGACACGTGTACTGGTTGTCCACTTGATGGAGGGAGGATCATCTACCACAGTTGAACAAACAAATTGCGACTTGACGCGTTATGTTAAAAAAAGGCAAACCATGTGGGGCCTACCTTAGAGGCAATGCTCTATACACTCGCAAAACGAGGAGAAGCTTGCTTAGTACGCCGTCTCCCCCGCCCATGGGCGCGGTGGCTCGCAGGATGAGGTGAAGCTTGCTTACTAGTATTGTACGCCTTATGCCCACTCCCTCGCCCACGCGCACGGTGGCTTGCAGGACGAGGAGAAAATTTTACTACTCCCTCCATTTACTCCTTGTCCCTACCTTGGTTAGAGAGATTATCATATTGTTTGGAATATATATGTCCGTTAGTAGATTTCAATATGAACTACTAGTACATACTCCAAACGCTGATGTATATAAACGTATTTTAGAGTGTAGATTCACTCATTTTGCTCCGTATGTAGTCCATATTGAAACGGACGTAATAGTACGCACTCTCCCTCGCCCCTCGACCCTCGCCCACATGGTGGACGTGCAGCAATTCATTCGGTCTCATATAGCTAGAACGATATATACTGCAGTACCATTATTGCTCGACTTCCCGAAGAGGCGAAGAGCCAATCGCAAGGTTAATATTTTGGAGATGCCAAGCGCAAGGTTTATAGGAGAACGAGTAGTAGGTGCCGTGTCATTTATAAATAAAGTTTTTTTTTCTTCAGTGGAACGTACGCAATATAATTGGTTCATATGGAGAGAAAAGGAAACCGCTCCACTATATACATAGTCAGGACAGGCCAGCCTACACGGTTGTTTGTCGGGGTTGCTCTCTTCACAGTCTCTCGCACAAAACGACTGTGGCCACATCTCTAACATCCCGGCGGATCACGTCCGCCGGGGGAAGGGGTGGATGCTTAGTGTAGATGCGGTCGCCGTCGCCGACGGCGAAAACCCACTATCAGCACGTCCCAATCAGGGGTCCCCGCCGTTCTCTCTCACAAAGCCGGTGAGGTTGCCTTCGTCCCTTGCTCACTGCCGCAACATGGGCAATTGCCGCCTCCTGCTGTCCTCCTCAAGGTTGAGCTACGTCCCGACATCCCTCAGGTACAAGTCCCTTTACAGCCGGCTTGCACCACTGCGCCAGCTGCCCACATCACTCCATGTGGATATTTCTCTACTTCTTTGCCCCGCACACACCTCTACTGGCTTCTACGTACTGTATTTGTGATGAGTTTATGTCTCATTAACTAGTCCCAGTAATCTTATTGTAATCACGCTTCTTCAATTTCTTTGCCACAAGGATGCTCATCCCGATTTTGGTGAAACTGCACAAAATGATCCGAGGGTCAAAGGGTTGCAAGCTTCATTTCTTGGGAAGCTCCAACGTTGCCAGCAAATTAAAGCCTGGTTAGGGTTTATGGTTCAAGGGCTAGGGACTGCATGGATCATTATTTCTTTAGCTGTCTCTGTTCCAAAATAAGTGTCAACTTTAGTAGTAGTACAACTTTGTACTAAAGTTTGCATAAAGCTGAGACACTTATTTTGGAACTGAGGGAGTACATATTGGCTATGATCTGTCAATCATTGAGATGCAATAGCATGCATGTTAGTCTCCTTTGTATTTGATGACATGTTGCAACAGGCAACCTTGGACGCAAGATACATGAAACATAAGCTGGAAGCTTCATAACATTGTACAAATATATCTCATCGATAAATTACAGTACATACTATACTAGTACTATGTAAAGAGTTAGGTGTCGCATGGTGTCCAGAAAATATGGTGATAGTGTGAGGTGGGCCATGAAATCACTGTGCCTGCGTGTTTTCACTGCTCTCGCACTCCTTCGCTTTAAGAATGAAGAAAATTGTAATCTAGTAGTACCTCCTTTCGCCGAAAGCATGGGACATCCAACAGTCCTACCACCTCAGTAATAATGACCAATGAGTCGTCAAATCACATAGACCCAGCAGTAAGTTGGACGAACGAAGCAACCATCGCTCTTGAATCCGCTTCTCCCTTCAACGCAGGCGCCGGCGAGAGGTCGCGTCCGCTCTACCCGGGCATGAATGCGGCACCGATTCCTTGGAGCGGCGTTGTCCGTTTCGGGCGGGAAGCGCACGCGGGCGATGGAGGGGCTTTGGGTGGGTCGGGCTGGTCAGGAGCAGGTGTAGCAGCTGTCCGCCAGTCCTGACCAGATGCCCGGAAACGAGAGGATGCACCGACTCTCGCGGCAAAAATCATACAATACACACCATCTCTCTGTAGGAGTAGGTCAATCTGTCGCTCTCTCTAACACACACATGCTGTTAAACACACACACACACACACACACACACACACACATGTTCATAGAATAGGAAAAACATGCGGGTGCGAAGCCACAGGAAGTGAGATACAAATGGAGTACGTACAAGAAGAGAAGAGGTGACGAATATTCCATCAAACCTGGACTGAGTAGTAGTACTCCCTCCGTCTAGGTGTTAAGTCATCTTACGGAAATCAGATATTCCCATAATGTTTAGGCGTCGTCCATTAGCTTCGCATCTCAATCCCTTCCTGGCCTCGTTGCAAGCGAGCGTTGTTACTTAGGGAGTGTTTGGATCCTTAGCAAGAACATCTTATAGCCTAGCCAGGCAAGGTTAGGCATTTGGAACTGTTAAAATATGTTAGCTTTTGTGGGCCAGCTAGCTTGGGTGGGCTAGAAAAACCTTGCTAGCTTAGGAGAGCCAGATCGGCTTGCTTCCGACGGCAAACTTCGCGTAGTAGTAACATAGACTAGTAACATATGCATGTTACTAGTACAAGTTACTCACCACTATGACCAGCCTAAGCAATGTAACCAAACGCTCCTTACTCTGCCTTGTTATTTCCCCTAGAAACCCAATGCATGGAGCGTAACTACGCGTTGATCAGTTAAGAAATCAAAGTCGGCTTGCATGCGAGTTAATACGTGGCCCTGCATGGTAGCTAAGACGATCTCTTAGTTGTTTGGATTAATTGTTGCGTTTACAGACAGAAATCAGGGCTTTGATTAGAGGAAGGACCGGTCAAGTTTCTCCTTCTCCAATCTGCTTGCACCTTGGTCCACTGCACCTTCTAACGTGACTTATTACACCTAGACGGAGGGAGTAGTACGAGATACGATGGCACACTGACTTAGGTCGAATACAAGTGCCCAAAATTGTGTGCATGTTATAATAAGGATTCACTTAAAATAGTACGTGAGCGAACAGAGGGATCAATTGGACAGTGTTCACGAGCAGTAGCGAGATGTGTGAGGTAAGATACACCGCTCGCGCTTTTAATTTTTCTTATTAATTTGTTTGTTTCACCCTCTGACTGGTGGGACCCAACGTACTATGTGGAAAGAGGTAAGGTGACTAAGGCTGCATTATTTCTGTACTACCAACGCTGCTTTAAATCCCAAAACACCTTAGACTAGTCACAATGGATAGTAACTTAGACTAGTAACATGCATATGTTACTAGTCCATGTTACTACCTCTATTGTGGGGAGTAACATTGTGTGGTATCATGCAACACTTCATTTATTAGATTGTAGACTCATTTTGTCTTGGTATGTGTGATGCTACAGTAACTAGATATGTTACCACATGCCTCTCTTTCCTCATTAATTACTCGCCACATCATCTATTTTGCCTAAAGATGTGTGATGTTACCACCTATGTTACTCCCACTGTGGATAGTCTTGCCACCAAAGCCACATGACATGATTATGATTTAAATCCCAATGACTCCCACGCAAAAAAACATGGTAGGCTTGTCACACGAATGCAGGAATGTATAAAAGGTTATTTTCCTCTCGTTGAACATAACGGGAGGGTTGTGTAGCTGGTTAGCCTGTTCGCTCATCAAACTTGAGGACTCATGTTCGATAACTACACTTGAGCATAATTTTGTTTTTGTTCGACTTCTTTCTTCCACCCAATGACAGGTAGGCCCCGCATGAAAGAGAGAGAAAGTGATCTGGGGCGGTGCCAGGAGGATTCTTTGACTGATCAAAATGGATGGATACAGACCTATACAATCTCGTAGTGACAGTATAATCACCTCATCACGTATAAGCTGCAGCCTCGGTGCTTGTTTTCTAGGGTTTGCACTCTTCACTCTCTCTCTCTAGTATATATATACACGCTGGAGCCTCAACGCTTGTAGTTGCTCTCTTCACACTCTCTTACCCTCTCCAGATCTAAACAAGACTTCGTTGGCCTCTCTATCTCCCCTCACTGATGGTTAAAGAGCTGGCAGGATCCGTCCGCCGGGAAGGGAAGGAGGCTTAACGTTGTCACCGTTGGTGAGGGAGGGAATCCACTACCAGTGCATCTGTTCACTTTCACCCAGCAGCGGCGCGGGAGGGCCTCCGACCCCTTCTTCTTCGCTGCCGTACATAGTGTGGGATGAACGGCCTCCGGTCACCCACCGAACCATATCCCAAGAAGCTTAAGGTATAATTTACTTATTCCACATGCATTGCTCTAGCTGCATGTGGGCTTTTTGCGCTTCTGCACTCGAATCTAGGTGTTGGATCAAACAGGAAAGTAGTGGGGAAAGTTGTATAGCATGAATCTAGGACGTGGTTCAAAGAGGAACGGAATGGGGGAAAGAAGTGGGGAAAGTAGTATAGCATGAATCTAGGACGTGGTTCAAAAAGGAAAGGAAGGGGGGAAAGTAGAGGGGAAAGTTGTATAGCATGAATCTAAGACGTGGTTCAAAGAGGAAAGGATTGGGGGAAAGTAGTGGGGAAAATAGTGGGGAAAGTTGTATAGCATAAATCTAAGACATGGTTCAAAGAGGAAAGGAAGGGGGGAAATTATTAGTACAGACCGGCTATCTAGCACCTACGTTGGTCGAAAAGGGAAAACAATGACAAACGCAGTATGCACATCTGTAACAAACTGATCTTTTGTTTTGGGGGACAAGGCTGTAGAGTTTGAGCAGGACTAGATTTGCTGCGCTCACATAGGGAAAGGTGTCTAAAGATAACAAAACTAGGACCACCACAAATATGCTCCTTAGTTGTTTGTTCTTTGTTGCAACAGACTGTGCATCACCCCAGTACATCGGTAGATGCACATGGTGCTGGTGCGTCCACTGTCCCGTGCAACTCTTTAGCTGTTGTTAATCTAAGGCCTTGTTTGGTTAAAAACTCCCTAGTCCCTACCTGCTTGGTTCCAAGGACTAAACATGTACTAGAGGTTATTAAATGACATGCTAAAAGACCATGTTACCCCTAGTAATGAACTAATAGAGACAAGGTGCGACGCGGGGCAGGGGCAACATTTGGAAAAAGTCCCAAAAAGAGTCTCCCTCGGGGTCTTCTTTCTTTAGTCCCAAATGCCCACTTTTAATCCCTAAAAGTCCCTCCTGTTTGGTTTAGATGGGACTGACACGGAGCTCTTTTAGTCCCTACATCAAATGTCCCTGTAAACAAACACCCTCTAATAATGCCGCTAGAAAAATGATGCAATGCCACACTTAAAAGCAAATTACATGTTTAACGAATTTTATTGTTAATATAATCTCTCTGTTAATATTAATCAATGCCACCATTTGAGAAATGCTACTGTCTTGCTTTCTTTCCCATTTAGATAAGTTAGATGCTTCTTTTTGTTGGCTTCTGTGTTATCCACCGTTATTGACCACTAGTTGTTTCCTTTGCACCTATGTGTCAACAGGGTTATCTACTTCACCTTGTTGCCATTGTGACCTTTTGTTGCACCACACAAAACACTTTTGTTTTAAGAGTGTTTTGTGAAGTTCAACCAAAATGTTACACCGACAACGTTGCTTGATTGCTTGATCTTAGTGGAACTGCACAAGAGATCTTAGTCCCTATCCGTGTTGGCAAATTTGGTTCAGATCTTCTTCTTGTGAGTTGTTTGAATTCCGTGCCATGAGAGGTCAGTACTAGCCTTCTTTCACATGATTCTGCAGTGTGCTTTCATATGTTGTGCTAGTTGTACGGTAATGTTGCTTGATTTTTCTGAACTGCACAAATGGAGACAAGACTTCCAATCTGTATGTGCACCGTAATATCCCATTGAGGTAAGATAAGGATATTTCACAACTGTTGGCCTGTATTTTGCCACTTTCATCAGAAAATTAATGTCATTGTTTAGTGTTATACTTGTGCTCCCTAATTGACATGCCAAATCTTACATTGAAGGCGAAGCTTGTCTATTATTGAACCAAGTGATGAAGGGGAAGAACAAGCGGAAGAAAAACAAAAATCAACTCTTGGTGTTGTAATGAAGCACTGGAACTGCGATGACACAAGTAAGGATATAGTTTTGCATCTTAATTTATTTCTATGGCTGGAACGACCAATTGTTTTGCCACTGATTTGATGTCACTCTTAATGTAATACATAATTATCTCTACTTGTGCAAACAGGGATCTTCTTTGAAGATACCATATATTTTAGTGGAACTGCACAAGAAGATCTTGGAAACATTAAACTAATCGAGGAGTATATAGTAAGCATGGCCACCACACTAGATAGCTGATAACCCACAAGTATAGGGGATCGCAACAGTTTTCGAGGGTAGCGTATTCAACCCAAATTTATTGATTCGACACAAGGGGAGCCAAAGAATATTCTTAAGTATTAGCAGTTGAGTTGTCAATTCAACCACACCTGGATAAATTAGTATCTGCAGCAAAGTATTTAGTAGCAAAGTAGTATGATAGTAAAGGTAACAATGGCAAAAGTAACGATAACAGTTTTGTAGTTGTTGTAATAGTAGCAATGAAAAAGTAAATAAGCAAAGCACAATATGTGAAAAGCTCGTAGGCATTGGATCAGTGATGGATAATTATGTCGGATGTGATTCATCATGTAATAGTTATAACATAGGGTGACACAGGACTAGCTCCAGTTCATCAATGTAATGTAGGCATGTATTCCGAATATAGTCATGCGTGCTTATGGAAAAGAACTTGCATGACATCTTTTGTCCCACCCTCCCGTGGCAGCGGGGTCCTAGTGGAAACTAAGGGATATTAAGGCCTATTTTTAATAGAGTACCGGACCAAAGCATTAACACATAGTGAATGCATGAACTCCTCAAACTACGGTCATCACCGAGAAGTATCCTGATTATTGTCACTTCGGGGTTGTCGGATCATAACACAAAATAGGTGACTATAGACTTGCAAGATAGGATCAAGAACTCACATATATTCATGAAAACATAAGAGGTTCAGATCTGAAATCATGGCAATCGGACCCTAGTGACTAGCATTAAGCATAGCAAAGTCATAGCAACATCAATCTCAAATAATAGTGGATACTAGGGATCAAACCCTAACAAAACTAACTTGATTACATGGTAAATCTCATCCAACCCATCACCGTCCAGCAAGCCTACAATGGAATTACTCACGCACGGCGGTGAGCATCATGAAATTGGTGATGGAGGATGGTTAATGATGATGACGGCGACGAACCCCCCTCTCCGAAGCCCTGAACGGACTCCGGATCAGCCCTCCTGAGAGAGATTAGGGGTTGGCGGCGGCTCCGTGTCGTAAAACGCGATGAAACTTTCTCTCCGATTTTTTTCTCCGCAAAATGGAATATATGGAGTTGGAGTTGAGGTCGGTGGAGCAGCAGGGGGCCCACGAGACAGGGGGCGCGCCTAGGGGGAGGGGGCACGCCCCCCACCCTCGTGGACAGGGTGTGGCCCCCTGGCCTTGATTCTTTCGCCAGTATTTTTTATATTTTCCAAAAGTTATCTCCGTGGATTTTCAGGTCATTCTGAGAACTTTTGTTTTCTGCACAATAAACAACACCATGGCAGTTCTGCTGAAAACAGCGTCAGTCCGGGTTAGTTCCATTCAAATCATGCAAGTTAGAGTCCAAAACAAGGGCAAATGTGTTTGGAAAAGTAGATACGTTGGAGACATATCAATAGCAAGAGATGGTTCCGGAGAAGCGCTTCATCCGTATGCTCTAGACAATAAGCCTCTTAACAAATGTTGGTACTCGCCCACGGGTTCCGTCCATATGATTGAGCTTTGTCATCTCTATTGGTGTTGTGCTACTGTTTAGATACTGTCATGAGAAAGTGGTATTGTCCTTGAGAACTGCTTCATCTGTGATGTTTTAAATATTTCCTTTCCTTTTTTTCGAGCAAACAGGGATGCTAGCATTTAGTTGTCCTCTTGTCTTTGCACAACAGGATCATCCTCCTCTGAAGAAGAATATGGAGTACGTGAAGTGACTACTTCCAATTATGCTAGGATGAAGAAGCCCTATCTATCTTCTCATCAGAAGGAGCAGTTGAAGGATGGTTACGTTACTCCCCACAAGACCAAACTAACTTCAGCTCAGAAGGACCGACAAATCTCCATTTTTTTGTTGTGATGCGCAAGTACAATGTTGTTCTAGGATTCTTTCTGGTGAGTTCCATTTTTCTAAAAGTGTGCTATACATGGACCATGTAGGTGCCTGTTTAAACTGTCAATTCATAGTACAATTTTCTTTATACTAATCACCTTTTTTGTATTTGTGCAAACAGGGGTGCTCAGCTAGATTTCAATGGGAACTGCACAAAATGTTCATGAAGCTACCCATCTGTGTCCTGTTTGTGCAAACAGGGGTGCTTAGTCGGATTTCATATAAACATGCCGGATTTCATTACATTTCATACATTCTTCAACTAAAAAGTTGTGCGCTAGAGGTATAATTAATTAACCGAAGCTACCCACCTGTGCCGGCTGAGCTGAACAGAAGCTTCAGTGATTTAACTGCAGGTGAAGTTGTGTAACTGACATGTGGCCCATATGCCTGTTGGGGCCACATGTCAATCAGCCAACTGCACCAGCAGTTAAGTAGAAGCAGCGTCCTTCTCCAACATAGCTCTCCAACTCCACGTCGCCGCCAAGAAGCTACTCGGCCATCAATGGTCAACCCGCCTATCTTGGCTTCAACTGGAGGGTAGCAGTGGTGGCCTTACTTGGACCCGAGCGGCGACGACCTACCGGGTTCTACTCTTCCTCGTTTTCTGTGTGGCACGGCCTTGTTGGCAGCGGTGCGGGGCCTCGAGAGAGCCCGCGACGTCCTCTGTCTCGTTGCCGATGGGGCGGCGCCTCGGCGGAGCAGGGGAAATCCTCCCCCTCGTTGTCGGCAGGGTGGAGCCTTGGCTGAGCCGGCGATGTCCTCTGCCTCGTTGTTGGCGGGGAGGGGCCTCGGCGGAGTAGGGCCTCCGCCTCGGTGCCGGCGGGGCAGAGCCTCGGTGGAGCCGGCGATGTCCTCTGTCTCATTGCCGGTGGGGCGGCGCCTCGATGGAGCGGGGGAAATCCTCCCCCTCGTTGCCGGCAGGGTGGGGCCTCGACTAAGCCGGCGATGTCCTCTGCCTCGTTGTTGGCAGGGCGGGGCCTCAGCGGAGCCGACGGTCTCCTCTGCCTCGTTGTTGGTGCTATGGGGCCTCGGCGGAGCAAGGCCTCATCGACGCCAGCGGAGCGGGGACTCGTCGGAGCCGGCATTGTCCTCTACCTCATCCTCGGTCTCGCCAAACAGCACCCTGCCCGCTTCATCACCCTCTTTGTAGGTGGCCGCAGCCTCCGCCACCCGCATGCGGTACCGCCAGCGCTCGAGGTGGCCCTCGCGAGCGGAGTGGTACGAGTCGAGCAGCGCCTCCTACTCCGCCCGCTCCACGACAATCTGCTCCTCCGCCTGCAGGTGCTCCAGGAGGAGATGGTGGTTGTAGGCGGCGTCGGCCTGCGCCTCCCGGAACTGCTCCTCACTCTTCTGCCTCACCGTGTCCATGTATTGGGCACATGCCTTGCCAATGGTCATGGTGCAATGCACCGGTGAGGATGGCGCGGAGGAGGGGGTTGGCGCCGGATCGTCGACTACCATGTTTTCCATTGGGACGTCGTCGTCCTCCGGCTGCCTGCCAGCCAGCCAGTCGGCAGCAATGGCTGCCATCTCCTTGTGGTTCATCGTCCGCCCATCCTGAAGAGTGCTGGAGCGCGAGGAAGCCATGGTGGGCAGTAGTGGCGTGGACAGGAGAAAGGGAACGGAGGTGGATGACTGCAGCTATGGCCGGCGCAGCAATTTATATAGCAATGGCAGGCGGTGGAGGGACGGACGTGTGGCACCGGAGTAGCCACCTCGACAGCCGCGTATCATTAATGTGGGCGACAGATGGACGGACGGACGACACTTGTGTCCTTTGAAGGCGGAGCAATCGCCTACACCGGGAAGTGGGGAGGGCGGCACTGACCGTTTCAGGCGGAAAGCGAGCGCGGGCGAGGGAGGCGGTCTGGGTGGGCCAGGGCAGTCAGACTCATGCTTGGCAGTGAGTCGGCCCAGTAGCCAGACATGCTGGCTCGCCAGCGAGCTCGCCGCGCTGAGTGACGACAATCAGATGATGGACGTAGCTTCTGACCAGGAGTCGGCGCCACTGTCCAAGCCGGTTCATGCCATGTTCACCATAGAGCAGGTGCGGCCGCACTTCGACGCCCTAACGGTGAAAGAGCTACCAGCACAGGAGGACCTGTGCTGCAACCTCCGTCTCCTCAACGAGCACCGGTGAACAAGCCAACGACAATGCCTTCGCGGACATGTGGCCCTATGATGCTGGCTTCCCAAATGAGCAGCGGGCTGTATCAGACCATCCGTACGGCCCGCGAGGCCATCTCCGTCATCCTTTGAGTTGTTGCGCTCGCCGTGGCGCTGCCGTCTCGCATTGTCAACATGGTCAACGGACATGAGGAATGAGGAGATGACATTACATGGAGAGGGTGACAGTGGGGATCCACCAGGGCCACAGCCGCACGTATGCATGTGCCTCCTTACTATATATTTTTTGCTTCCCCCTGGTTTCCTGACATCATGGTCCCACACCATTGTCAACCTATGTATTCAATAAACGAGAGAATTGCACAAGGAGCGGCCGACAGCTGGGAGCAAGCAGCTCGAGTAGTATTTTTGTTTTTGAGGTGTGAGCACTGCAGAGTTTTTCTTGACTGATGTTTTTGTTGTTGTCCATAGGAGAGCAGGGAATTAACTGGGCGGGCTGTGGCCCGTCTAGCCCAGGCCAGATATCTAGCCCAGATATTAATTTTTTTCAAGCTGAAAATGGCTAGCCCAGCTATACTTTTTTAGGAATACCTAGACAAGGTCAACTTGTTATTCTCCACCCCGCTGGGCTGTAAATCTTTCCTAGGAGGGATGCATTAGGCTTAACAAGAAAATGGGCTTTAAGAAATAATAAATGGGATGTAATTATAAAAACTGGGCAGTAACTATAAAAAATGCACCAAACACGTAATCACTTTATAAAATATTATATTTGGATACTAAAATTTTTAATTTCATTAATTGTTGCTCGTGCAATGTTTCGTTGGATTTTTATGTAATATAAATTTATTTTGAAATTATATTTAATCTGAGTAGAAATTTCGGGATAAAAATATTTCGGATCCCATCAAAATGTGGGAAATTTTATTGAATTCTGTTTTAAACGGTTGGTTGCAATTATTAATCTTTGTCCTAGCTAGAGAATGGGATGTACTTTTAACAAACTATAAATGGGCTGAAGTAAATTCCATTTGAATTCAAAACTGGGCTGCACATTCTTACAAATCTCAAATGGGCTATAAGTTCTCTTCCACACACTTGTGGCCTTACTATGTTGACGTGTCCCCTCAAAAAATAAATAAATAAGTGGACGCGTATGCAAGGCTTTGTCAACTTATAGTCAACACACGGTTCTAGCAGCAGTGGCCGTTGGATGTCCATCCAACGGGTGCCATGCTTCTTCTTCGATCTCGGATATTCTAGCTTCACCCGCCCAAAAAATGATTCCTCCCCCTGACATCTGGGTCACACCATTTCGGAAGGAGACCTCTGGGCCTACTAAGTTGACGCATACCAAGGGCTTTGTCAACTTAGTCAATATAAACGATTCTAGCTGCAGTGACCGTATGATGTCCATCCAACGGCCGTCGTGCTACTTCAACCTCTGGTCTTCTTGCTCTAGCCGCCCAAAGCAGTGTCGATCGTGCCGCCAGCTCCTGCCTCCCGTGGCTGGAGTGCTGCCGCAGAGGCCTCACCGCCCCCTACTATTCCCACCGCTGGCCAGGCCATCCCTCCACTCACCCACACCCCCTGTTATTCTGCGGCGACGACAACCTCACACCGCAGCCGAACCAGTGAACCCTCATACTCCTCTCCGGGTGGGCATCCACTGTTGCGTCTTCCCCAGCTCCGCATTGTCCCCTTCCTAGGCCTCACCGTTGTCCACCACCTTGGTTCTCTCGGCGCGGCGTGGTCAATGTGGTCAACGACCGACTTCCATCGGAAGAGTACTGTACATGGAGAGGCTGACAGCTGGGTCCATGGCTACAGCAAGGAAGTGCCTTCTTATTACGCGGAAAATAATGATTCCTCCACCTGACAGCAGGATCCACCTGATGAGCCACTGTATTTTCCAAAAAAACGTTTCCCCCATGACTGCTGGGACCTACCAGCTACATCTTCGCATGCAAGGAAGTGTGTCCATATTACGGGCAAAAATATGATTCGCGCCCTCACTGCTGGGACCCACCAGCTGCATCTTCGTACGCAAGGAAGTGCCTGACAGTCGGGACCCACCTGGTCGAAGCGTATGTATCATTGTCATTCTGGTTACGAACGTGTACGTATATACGATCGGTCTGTTTGCAGGCTGCAGGCATGAACCGTGGCCGTGTAAGGAAGGGCACGTGTCGTAGTAGAGGCGTGCACGTAGCATGTACACGTACGTACAACGGCTAGGGTGCAAGAAAGAAAATACAGCCACGTACATACATATGGGCGGGGTCTCGAGTGCGTACTCGCGCATATATATATGGACAGCCAGGGCTTGTGTACATGGAGAGGCAACGGACGGTAGCAACGACATCATGTTCATCGGGCAGCGAATTGGCTGGGTCGGAATGGAGAAACAACTTCCTGTTCATCGAGAGGCAACCGACTAGGTCGGAATACGTCGTCGTGTTCATCGGGAGGGCTTGGACAGAATAACCAATGGAAATGAGGCGTCGCGTACCGCAGAACGGAGGAAACGGCCTTGTGTTCGACTGGCCACGGTCGAAACGGGATCCTGTTCATTGAGAGGGGTCCGGCGTACCGCAAAACGGAGGAAACGGACTTGTGTTGGACCTCCTACGGTCGAAACGGGGTCCTTTCGATCGGGAGGGGTGTGGCGTACCGCAAAACAGAGGAAACAGACTTGTGTTGGAGCGCTCCGGTCGAAACAGGTGTCCTATTCATCGGGAGGGGTGTGGAGTACCGCAAAACGGGACTCCACGGGATATTGTTTATCTCCATCGTCGACCTCCTCTAGCCTCCACGGGCTAGTATTCATCCACCGTCGACCTCCTCCAGCCTCCACCTGCGACTATTCATCCAGTGGCTCCTGTTCATCCATCCTCCACCGCGTGCTACTCTACCGGCTATTGTTCAACCAGCCCTCTCCACGGGGTCTTGTTCAGCCACCCCTCCACGGGCTATTGTTCATCCAGCCCTCCACCGGCTACTGTTCAACCAGCCCTCCACCAGCTACTGTTCAACCTTCCCTCCACGGGGTCCTGATCATCCAACCCTCCACGGGGTCCTGTTCATCCAGCCCAAACCGGCTCGATCGATCAGGGTCCTGTTCATCCAGCGACAACGGCCTCTACTACCACAGGGTCCTGTTCATCCAAACCCCCACCGGGAACTGTTCATCGACCCCCCAACAACACTCACTGTTCATCCTGAGGCAGCATCGATCGGCTTCAGTTAGCAGCAGTAGCGAAGGAATCGCTCGATCTGGTTCAGTTAACAGCCATCGATCGATCGCTCGGGTTCAGTAACGCGTAGCCTGCAGTGCAATCGCTTGGGTTCAGTAGGCGAATGCCTCGCTCGGGTTCAGTTAGAGCCCAACGCCTCGCACCCACGCGCGTGCGTGTACGAGAGAAACGCGCAAACCTCCATGCATTGCTCGGCCCCGACCACCAACCGTAACCTGGAACACCGTGATATTTTCCTCGCCCTCGCTTCTACCATGGTTTTTTCTGTCATGGACGGCCCAAAAAATTGTCATGCAGCCGCGTCTCCGGCCCGCCCAGGATGAAAAGCCCATTTTTTGTCTTGATTTTTTGTCATAGAAGTAGGATCCCGCCACATCTATGATGATACCGGGTTTTGTCACAATTATCATCATAGAAGTGTCATAAGTATGACAGAAAAAATCATTCGGCCCAAAATGTCACGGATGTGTCTTTTTTTGTAGCGCCCATTGCATGTTGTATTTTTTATATGGATTACATAGTTCTGCAAGTGCACATATGCCAACAAAGCTAGCTTAGACTGGATTTAATTACTATTGTGCTCAAGCTACAGTATGAAGCTTTAATTAGCACTTAATTACTCTTCTTGCTATGCTTGCAGAGGTAGAGGGATCATGCCTCATATGTAGAGTTACGTATATTTAAGAATTAGGTGCAATTTCATCATATTTTTATTTACTTTCTACCGCTTCTTCTCCGAGCGCAAATTTAGTGTATATATGTAGAACAATGACATCTATGCTGATATGTGTATGCACCTCTCCTTATTTTGTTAGTTTCTACAAGGGTCTGTCATAATTTTGTTTTATTTGTCTGGGGTGATTTATTTCCCGCTGCTTGTAATTTGTGGTTGAGAAATTGAGAGGGAGGGCCCCACTGTGAGAGTTTCCAGTTTGTGTGTTGACGTTGCTCACGGTGGTGAATGGAAAGCTGACCGTGTAGCTGCTTGTTGCGTAGTTGTGTGCCGATGTTGCTCGTGGTGGTGAATCGGAAGGCCAGCCATGTAGCCGGCTGTTGCATACCATGGTGGCAGTGGTTAGCCCTATGAGGAGGAAAGAGAAGAATGGCATGTAGATCATTGGGTAGCAAGAGTTTCGCGCCGATCACGTGCCCCTCAAGCACAGGCACACGAAGAAATACGACAATAAGATTGATCATATAGTTGCGGCTAAAAGTGTAAGTGGTCAGGGGGGAGGGGGATTGAGGAGAGATGGCATGGAACTGACCAAAGTAAATGGGAGGGAACCGGTGAGTGGGGGAGGGACACATCAGTGATGGAAGATGGGACTGGTTGCTGAATTGCTAGCTAGGAAAGCAAATTGGCCAGTTGTGGTTCATGAAAATTTGTGTTCGCTCCGTAGAAAAGCATGAGCATAGAATATGTATACCCATTGCAACGCCCGAGCTCTTTTCCTAGTAACTAAAAAGAGAAAGACAGAGACAAGCAGCCTCCCTCCCCCCCCACTAGGCTTCGGTCTAACTGGCCTTTGGGCCACCAGGTCGACCCACCCCAATCCCCATACCCCCCTGTCGACCGAAACCCTAGGATAACCACCCCCACTCGCCCCCTCACTCTCTCCCGCATGAACGCCCCCATCCCTCTTGTTCTCCAGTGGCGCACGCTCCTCGCGCTCGATCCCTCAT
>NC_041393.1:204892107-204919195 GCF_002162155.2 Triticum dicoccoides
CCTGACGCCACCTTGCCGGTGCCGCCCCGTCGCACGCCGTCCTCGCCCCTCCCCACCGGACTACATCAAGTCACGCCGCCCCGATCCCCTGCAACGGGGGTGAGCCACCCTCCCTCTGCCTTCTCTTTCCCGTAGTCGCTATGGTCACCGTGTCTTGCCCCTTCGTGCCGCTCGCGCTCCCCGCCATGGCCATAGCTCGCACCAGTGCCCTGGCCGCGCACCCGCGTCGGCCAAGCCCCGTCTGGTCCCTCGCCGTGCCCACCTCTTGCAGCCACAAAGCTGTTGCGCCCCCTTCCACTGCTCGCCCTGCTACAGCCGTCATTGCCCTGCCGCCCCTTTACTCATCTCGGGCCACGGCCAAGCCATCCGCACCTCCCGTCGGTCGCCCCTATGTCGTGCCCCACATGGCTGCCCTGCCCTTGCCAGCACGCGCACGCTCGCACCGCCCCATCGCCGCGCGCTACTCCCCTGCTCCACTCGTCACACCATCCCCCACCTTCGGCCGTGCGAGCCTACCTCCCCATGGCCTTGCCACTGCCGCCTCAGGCGGCCGACCTCACTGTGCCCGTGGCCGACACCCCCCCTTGGATCTGGTCGGATGCCCAATCGGGCTGGGCGCCAGCGCCCGTAACCCGCACGCCCGCTAAGGCTCCCCCAAATCCATTGACGTTGGGGCCCCACGCCCCAGAAAACAAAAAAAAGTTTAAATGATAATAACAGTAACATTAATTAATTCATTAATTAACTTAATTAACCCTGTTTAATTAACCTAATCTCTTAATTAAACTAATTAATCATTTTTAGTTAGACGGTGACAATGACAGCGGGAACCACATGTCAGTGGACTCAGTCAATGGTCCATGTCGACCGCTGACATCATGCAGACGTTGTGCTGATGTAGTAAAGATATTTTGATTTAAATTAATTCTATTAATTCCAAAAATGAATTAAACTTTGAAAAATAATATAAAATAAACCATACCTCGGATGAAAATACTTTGTACATGAAAGTTGCTTGGAAAACGAGAGGAAACTGAATAAGCAGTTCGCTCATCTGCTACACATCCCTAGCATAGCGAACATGCAACCATCTCCCTTCGATTCGTTTGTCCGAAAATACCAAACTTCGGGAAAACATTCCCGGATGTTTCCCCTTCGCCAGTATCGCCTAGTACCGTGTTAGGTCACCCATACCACCGCGTATTGCGGTATTGCTGTGTTATGCTTTGTGATGCTTTGATTGCTCTATTATTTATTATATCCCCCTCCATTACTTCTTTCTGGTAGACCTCGAGACTGCTGCCTATACCCCTGTGATCGACTACATCGACGACGACCCCTCCTTCTTGCCAGAGCAACCAGGCGAGCAAACCCTCCTTGACCATACCGATATCGCCCATTCCCTTCTCTCTTATGCTTGCATTAGAACTGCTACTGCTTTCTGTATGATCCTACTCTGATGCATAGCATGTTTTAGTTACCTTCTTATTCTAAACTGCTTAGTATAGTTGGTTAGAGATCCATCAGTGACCCCCATCTTGTCCCAGTTGCCCCGATTTATGTTCGATGACTCGATCAGCGTGATCAATGTCCAGGCCCCGACATCGCACATCACCTGAAGGAAATATGCCCTAGAGGCAACAATAAAGTTATTATTTATTTCCTTATTTCATGATAAATGTTTATTATTCATGCTAGAATTGTATTAACCGGAAACTTAGTACATGTGTGAATACATAGACAAAACATAGTGTCCTAGTATGGCTCTACTTGACTAGCTCGTTAATCAAAGATGGTTATGTTTCCTAACCATATACATGTGTTGTCATTTGATGAACGGGATCACATCATTAGGAGAATGATGTGATGGACATGACCCATCCGTTAGCTTAGCATGATGATAATTACAGTTTCATTTCTACTGCTTTCTTCATGACTTATACATGTTCCTCAGACTATGAGATTATGCAACTCCCTAATACCGGAGGAACACCTTGTGTGCTATCAAATGTCACATCATAAATGGGTGATTATAAAGATGCTCTACAGGTGTCTGCAAAGGTGTTTGTTGGGTTGGCATAGATCTAGATTAGGATTTGTCACTCCGTGTTTCAGAGAGGTATCTCTGGGCCCTCTCGGTAATGCTCATCACTATAAGCCTTGCAAGCAATGTGATTAATGAGTTAGTTGCGAGATGAAGCATTACAGAACAAGTAAAGAGACTTGCCGGTAACGAGATTGAACTAGGTATGATGATACCAACAATTGCATCTCGGGCAAGTAACATACAGACGACACAGGGAACAACCACTACAAAAAAAAGACGAATCCGTGACATTTTGGGCCGAACGAAAAAACTTATGTCATACTTATGACACTTCTATGACGATAATGGTGACAAAACCCGGTATCATCATAGATGTGGTGGGCTCCTACTTCTATGACAAAAAATCATGAAAAATGGGCTTTTCGTCCTGGGCGGGCCGGAGACGCAACTGCATGACATTCTTTGGGTCGTCCATGACGAAAAAACCGTGGTAGATGTCGGCGTTCTGGCAATGGGGGTCCCCAGACTTGCCTGCCTGCGGCCTGCGGCATGGCTCGAGGGGCGGCCCAGCATGGCCCATCTTCGTCAACATGAGCTCAAGACCCTCGCGAGGGGCCAAGCCTCACGGGGCGGACGACAGGAGGCCTCCTCAGGCACGGCCTCGTCAGGCTGGCTCGCGAGGAGGTGGAGAGATCAAGGCGGGGTACCTCACGAGGTGCCCCATGACGCAAGCCATGACGACCATAGCCAGGCGGGTGCCAGGCAGGCTCCGGCCCGCGCGGAGTCCTTCTTTCCTCTTTGGTGCAAAGGGAGCAAGCGCAGGCAAGAGTATCAAGCAAAGGCAACCATTTCGGTACAACAAGACCAAGACCAGCAGAACGGCAGGATAGAAGTTATCGTGGAGCCCAAGCCGGCGTCACCACCAGAGCCTTTGGCAGGAGAGGACCAACTTTAGTCAGGATAAGTGTACTATATGTTCCCCTTCAAAATGGCCAATTGTTGGCGCCCTTCCCGCTCAATATTTGGGAAGAGGCCCTGGGCCTTTGCTTATAAATAGGACTAGCCACCACAAGGTAGAGGCAGCTAGAGATTAGCCAGGCGAACCTTAGCCAGAACCACCAACGCAAGAACCCCTCCCCTCGCGAGGCTGTTCTTCCTTGTACTGTCCATCATCGGCCCAAGAGGCAATCCACCACACCACACATTGGAGTAGGGTATTACACCACAATGGTGGCCTGAATCAGTATAAACTCTATGTCTCTTGTGTTGTCCCTTTGATTGCTTAGTTCCTAGCGAGGCGGTGAGGTACATGTAGGTAGAAGGCTAAATCTCCGCGCGCACCCCAGTGTTCGAATCTATAGAGTCTGCCGGAACCCCAAATCCGACATTTGGCCCGCTAGGTAGGATTGCGCCGGAGCCTCTCTTCCCGCCGACCCGCTCTCCGCCGACACCGCGACTCGCCCTACGATGAGCGGCGTGCCGTCCGCTCCTGTCGTCGCGGCCCTCCTGGGCGGCTCGCGGGCTCCACCTTCGAGCCACCACGTCAAGCCATTCCTCCGCCAGGTCAGTGCCGTCTCCACGCGGCAGGGGGCTCCCTTAGGTCGGTCGGCGCCCAAGGCTGATCTGGCCTTCGGCTCAAGGGACCACCCCTCCAATTCGGCCTGCTCAGGCGCTCTCCCGATGCTGTGCACTCCCACCATCTTCCAGGTGGCCGTCCCCAGGACTCTCATCGACGGCGGCTCGGGCCTCAGCGTGCTCTCGATTGAAGCCTTCAGCCTCCTCCACATACCGCTGGAGCGGCTTCGGCCCATCCGGCTCTTCTTGGGCGTCGGGGGAGGGACCTCCAGCTCCTTGGGGCAGATCCGCCTCCCGTTGACCTTTGGCACCTACGACAACTTCCGCACGGAGCTAATCGACTTCGACATCGCCCCCATCGGCCTCCCATACAATGCTATCCTCGGCTACCCGGCATTGGCCCAGTTCATGGCTACGACTCACCCGGCGTATAACCTCATGAAAATGCCCTGGAGCAGCGGCGTCCTCACCGTGTGCGGAAACACCGAGGATGCGTTGCAAGTGCTCAAGATCGCCTTCAAGACGGCGCGTCAGCACAGCCCGCCGACTCGGACGCCCCTGAGCCCAAGGGGGCTGCACCGGCGAAGAAGAAGCAGTTGTTCACCCAAGACAAGGCAGAAACCAAGCAGATGTTGGTTGACGAGGACGGATCCACTGATGCCACCTTCACCACAGGCGCCAACCTCGAGCCCGAGCAGGAGGAGGCCCTGGTCAAGTTCCTGCGTAGGAACAAGAAGGTATTCACGTGGGAGCCCGATCAGCTGGCGGGAATCCCAAGGGGTGTAATCGGGCACCACCTCAATGTGTGCCCCAATGTCCGACCCGTGAAGCAGAAGGCAAGGCGGCAGTCCACAGAAAAGCAGGCTTTCATCGTTCAAGAAACCCGCAAGTTAGAAGCCGCAGGGGTTATTTCTCAAGACCCTGATCCTAAGTCACACCGATCTAGCATGTAACACATCATATCACTTTGCGGCCTCACGCACGGTATTCCCACGGGTGCCACCTTACCTGGCCCAGGACCGTTTGCGCCTTTTGGCTCACGTATATGATAGTGCCGCTAGCATCCATATGACAAAGAACCCGGGCTGACATGGCTAGTCGTGAACCCAAAGTGGCACTAACTTACAGGGACAGGCATACATGACCTAGCAACGAACGTGTCGGTCATCAGCGATTGAATCCGGGCTTTAGCAACTGGGCTAGCAGGACTCCGGTATACCGGGCTGTAGCAGGCTAACAGGACTCCGGTAGACACAGCGTGACATTTCCCCGAAGGGACAGACACAGGAACGAAGGACACATGCCGGTCAGCCTAAGTGTTCTGGAGGAGTAGCAAGCTACCAAGGCTCAGTGGAAGCACTAGGAGACATTTCCCGGTAAGAGAGGCTACCAAGGATAAACAACTAGATAGTCAGATCCCACACATGCCAAGCATTTCAATCTCATACACACAATATGCTCGATATGTGCAAATACAACATGGCATCACAACATGACTCTACAACTCAAGTATTTTATTCATTAGGCTCCGAGGAGCGAGATATTACAAACATGGGTCTCATGACCCAACAATCAGAGCATACAAGTCAAAGCACATGCGGAAGCTTAACATGTCTGGGTACAGACATCTACAAATGAAAAAGGCTGAGAAGCCTGACTATCTACCAGATCCTGCCGAGGGCACAAGATCGTAGCCGAGGTAACAAGCTAAACGTCGAAGTCCACTTGGAACTACTAGCGAGTCTGAAGTCTCTCTGCAAAAACATAAATTAAGCAACATCAGTACAAATGTACCCAGCAAGACTTACATCAGAACTAACTACATATGCACCATTATCAACAAAGAGGTGGTGGGGTTTAACTGCAGCAAGCCAGCTTTGACTCGGTGGCTATCCTGAACTATGACTGCAAGTAACTATTTTGGGGTGGCGCACACGAGTCCACATATTCACCATATCAATACACCACTATGGATCCTCTCCCATCTCCCTACGAGAACGCCATCCATAGCACTCATGCTTATCTTGCGTATTCTAGAGTATCCACTTCCACTTGTCTATGAACTGTACAGGCAACCCAGAAGTCCTTTACCGCGGACACGGCTATTCGAATAGATCATATTAATCCTGCAGGGGTGTACTTCTTCACACACGCTCTCACCACTTACCGCCATTTACACGACATGTACTCGGCAACCTTCAAGCGGAAGCCCAGCGAGGGTGTCGGCCACGACCTGAGTAACCACACAAGTCTCTCGTCCAGGTTTATCGCCTATTCGGGTTCCATCCGCAAGTAGATCCGGCCGGGGTGTCGCTCACGGCCCCAAATGATGTGTGCAGGGTTCCCAAGCCCACCATCCAGGTGCTACTTGGTACACCGAGCCACTGTGCCTAGTCTATCCCAAGCCCACCTGTACCGGGTGCCACTTGGTAGACTACTAACACTACCTACAAACACCAGAAACTAGTTGCAACTCCTGGACAGAGATCAAGTTGATTAATGAGTCGAGAGAGCTTGGAGTGCCCGGAGCCCAATGTGTGGTAGTAACTGTTCATGGATCACAAACACAGAACTCAGTTCCTGAGGACGGCTTCAATGAGACAACCCACCATGTACTCCTACATGGCGTCTCACCGCTACCTTTACCAAATCGTGTTCACACACTTAGCTCACACACAGTAGGACATGTTTACACACCTCCAATTCATCCCCGATGAATCAGACCTGACTCAACTCTAAGCAGTAGCAGGCATGACAAACAAGCATGAATGAGTAGGCACATCAGGGCTCAAACAACTCCTACTCATGCTAGTGGGTTTCATCTATTTACTGTGGCAATGACAGGTCATGCAAAGGATAAAGGGGTTCAGCTACCGCAGCAAGTAACAGATGAATCAGTGTTTTCCTAATGCAGTAAAAGAGAGCAGGAGCGAGAGAGTAGGATTGTATCGGAATGAACAAGGGGGTTTTGCTTGCCTGGCACTTCTGAAGATGGTATAGTTCTTCATTAGTGTCATTGATCACATCGTCGGTACACGTCTACTGAGAGGGGACAAGCACCAACAATATGATGCATCAATGTGACATGGCAATATGCTGTGGTTTGTGCTAATGCAACTAAAACCAGATTAAATGAAGTTGGTTTGAATCCAAGATTCAAATTCAAACTCCACATGTGGTTATTTAAATGCCATTGAATTGAATTGTCCTAAACAGCGGCTATAAGTTGTTCTAACATGCATGAAAATGATACAGATGGATAGATTGGATTTTTCTGATCATTTTTCATATATAAATTATTTGATTTGGAGCTACGGTTGAATTTCTATGAATTTTAGAAGTTTTAGGACATTTTCTGGAATTTCCTGAATAAACTTAAATCCAGAAAATGCTTTATTGCGTCAGGGTGACGTCGTTGTGATGTCAGCAGTCAACAGGGTTGACCCAGGTCAAACCTGACCTATGGGACCCATGTGTCAGTGACTAACTAAACTAACCTAGTTTAATTAGCACTAACATAGTTTAAGCTAATTAAATTTAAACCTAAACTAGATTAATTAGCCGGGCGGGGCCGGCATGTCATAGACCCACGGGAGGTCAAATCCCCAGGTCAACCGGGGCTAAACCACCGGCGTTTAGCCGCCGGCGGCAGTGGACGCGGCGGGGCACTCGGGCACAGGGTGTGGTGCCCCGTTTGCAGCGTGGTTGGGCTCGTTCGAGAGCCCAAACCAGCGCGCGTCGGGTGGTGGAGCCAGCCGGGCCTGGGGCGGCCGGAGGCTACGGCGAGGAGCTCGGCCGCGATGGCTGGAGTTTGGGTGGCCACGGGTTAGCTGATGCGGCATGCAAACGGGAGGGTGCTTGCGCTAGGAATGCTCTACGGGACGCTGCGAACGCGTTAGGCTCGCAGGGGTGACCAAATGGTCACCGGAGCTACGTCGACGGCGAGCTCGGGCGGCGGCGTGCTACAGACATCAAGGGGGCGATGCCTACGGCGAGCAAACGACGCGGAGAAGAGGGGGGTTCGACGCAGGATCTCACAGCGAGTCGTACGAGGTAGACGTAGAGCTCGGGCAGGCGGAGACAGCGACGGAACAATGATGGTGATCTCGGCATCGGGAGGTTGAAGACGAGCTCGGTGAGGTCGTTCGGAGGCTTCCGGTGCCGCATGGCTCGGTGGAGAGGGATAGGGCGACGAGGCGGAGCTTCTGGACTGCTCGATGGGACGAGGGAGAGGCGATGGCCGCGGTGGTGCTCGTCGGCGGCGGCGAGCATGCTCGGTGAGGTGGGAAACGGCGAGAGAGGGAGCAGGGAAAGAGTGAGAGAGGTCGGGCGGATCAAGACGACACCGGGGCTTTCATCCATGCATCCAGGGGCTCGGCGGCAAGCAGGAGGTGGCCGCGTTCGGTTGCGCGCTCGCCACGCACCTGCTTCTCCTTCTGGCAGAAGGTTGAAGAAGCAGGCAGCGCTGGCTCGGCTGGGCCGGGCCAGCCAACTGGGCCGCCAGGTGGGCTAGCACAAGAGCTGGGCCGGTTAGTGGCGCCAAGTAAGTCCTTCTCTCTCTCTTCTTAATTGTTTTTTTTCTATTTTTCTGTAACTGTGTGGCTTTATTAAAAATACTTAGGCATCTTCAAAAATCCTGAAAATAATCAAAGGCTCTGTTTAGATTAATTCCAACAGCCCACACTTATTTCCAAAATTATTTGAGCATTTAAAATATTTACTAGCCTTTAAATGCCCAAATGCAAAGTACATATGATTTAATTCAGTGGCCAAGTATGTCATGGAAAAATGTGCAACACCTCTGGTTATGGTTCTAGCATTTTCCAGAAATGATGAACATTTTTGAAAGCCATTTGGATTCACTGAAAATATTTTTAGGTTGAACCTATTTGAATTCCATTTGGTACTAGGGTTTGGACATCCCCATTTCAAGTTTATTTGAAAAAATTAAACATGATGCACACATAAAGGGCTAGCCTAGTGCATGCCAGGACTAGGGATGTGACAACTCGCCCCCACTAAACAAGAATCTCGTCCCGAGATTCAAGCGTAGGGTAGGATGAAGGGAGAACACAAACTAACATAATCTTCACGATCTAGGTGGCACTTAAAAGAACGTTGACTCGATCACCATCATTATCTCGATGTCTTGCTCTGAGAACTTAACCAACATGACAAAGGGAGGGAAGGGAAAACTCTAGAAAGATCGATCTCCTTGGAGATCGAACAACTTAGGATCAACTCCCGGAATGAGACATAGCAACATCTCTTGAGCTGAGTCACAAGGCACACATCTAGAGGGATGGAGTGGAACAGATGACAAGGGTCACTAGGTAGACAACAATTCCACACTTAAGAGGGTGTTGAACGGTTGTCAACGTAGCGAGGAGTTAAGTTGGCATGACACCATAACGATGCATCTTAGGGAAGGTGACTCGTAGAAATATCCCCTTGTGGCAAAAAGAATTACCTTTGATTCAGAGATCATTGAAACTCTTTATACTAGCCTAAGGCAATTCTCGAGCGATCGTTTGGAGGGCTTTGGTAGAATGGCATACCCGAATTAGAATGATGATGTGGATTAACTTGTTGAAAACAACACAAGGGATGATTTTAGTAACTGGGGAGAAGCTCAACAGTAGAGAGTGAGTCCACTGTTTGAAAAGTTTGAGCATAACCGAGGAAACTGAGAGCAATCCCAGTTAGTGTCAATGATAACACCTAGTGCTTGCGCGTGCTCTCAAGAACTTGAGCATTTCCATATCCATCAAGGTTTTACCAATATCCGTGTCAAGGATTCGGGCAACACAACGTACTACCATGATGAATACCGGTGGAAGAGATGCAGATGCAAAGGAAGATAACACCGTCTCAGATTTCACCTTAGCGAGCCCAAGGGATCAAAATCCGGATGATCGGTCGAGAGACATTTAGCACTCCGCTTCTAATGTTCTCCTTGATGTGCTAATGTATCCCATTCATATGGTTTGATATCTAGAACATCAAGTAAAGGTCGGACTTCGGGAACACAAGAATCCATAAGGAATAACTTATTGGAGTAAAACCCTACGAAATCTTTATGGGGAGGTGGCCAACTTCCTCAATCAAGATACTACAACAAAGGTCTTCCGGCTGGTTGTATTGGCCACGACATCCACTTTACCGGGTTACAGAGAGACCATTATTATAGTTCTTGGGAAACTTTCCAACCATCATATCTGCCTGAGATTCAGATCTGGTTGGTGTCAGAATAATCCAGACTTATCGAGTCTAGGAAGAAGAATGAAAGTTTGCAACACAAATCAACGAGATGACGTTGCGAGATTCTCGGGAAATGAACTACGATAGCAAGCTCCAAACACATGAGTTGGTTCTGCTACACACATGTGAACACGCTATCCCAGACAAGCATGATTGTCGGTGTACTAAAGTAAGGGTACCTTAGTATCCCGAACTTGTGCACGGGCAGTTGCAGCGTCCCGCGGCAGGGCTCGCCGGGTGTCCGCCAAGATCCTCCGTAATCCCTAGTGATGCCATTCAAGAACAAAGTGTTTTAACTGAGAAGACAAGGCTCCGGCAAGAGGAGCTTGCCGGGAAGGACAAGGCCCCGGCAAGAGGAGCTTGCCGGGAAGGCTAACCAAGGCATCTCGAGGAACTTGCCGCGACGCGCCACGCGTCCCGGCAAGGCCCGGCGAGCGACAAGCTCCCGGGCGCGACAAGACAACAACAGCGGCAAGGCACTTGCCGCGGCAAGCAACCATCCTGTACCCGCGCTCCAGCACATCCACCTACGTGTCACCCTGGGGCTCTTTCCAGGGGCACGTGGCAGGAGGCTGTGCAGCCAGGGGTGCATGGTGGCCAACGACGCTGGCGAATTTGCCATCGTGGCGAACGGTGGCACCCCTGACGGTCCTTTTCTGCACTGTTTTGGCAACACGGACGGGCATTTAATGCCCTTGTCCCCTGCCGTCAGGGTTAGGTAGTATGCACTGTACAAATAACTGTACCAACCACCTCGCTTTTTACATTTGTACCCTTCTCTGCGTTGCCACCTGTCGGTGACCCCTTTCGCATATAAAAGGAGGCCCATGCGCAACATAGAGGGGGTTCGGGACATTCGAAGCACTCAATATACGCAAACAAGCAGCAGTAGGAGTATTATCTCTCCGGAGAGGTCTGAAGCTGGGTAAAAATTGCTCGCGTGCTCCGCCTCGATCCGCTCTTCGTGCGCCCTCCGTTCCCTGCCGGACCGAAAAGGGGCCCCTGCCCCATAGGTGCTCGTTTCCCACGACATCTTTGGCGGTCCTCGATCCAGTTTCTTCCGCACTTGCGCAGCCTGTCGAAAGTTCTGGTCTTGAGTCCGCGCAGCACTTCGGCGTTTGCCCTCTCCGCTTGACCGTTGCTTCTCGAGGAAGATCGTCTTCAGGCTGCTGTGCGAGCTGCTCGATACCAGCAAGCTTTGCGTCGCTACCATAGCCGCAAAGTCAATGCTAGAAGTCTCGAGGAAGGCAACCTTGTTCTTCGGCGCGTTCAATCCGCCAAGAATTCCAACAAGTTGACGCCGAAGTGGGAAGGCCCTTATCAGGTGAAACGAGTCACTAGGCCTGGCGTTGTCCGCCTTGAGACCGAAGATGGCATTCTGGTGAGCAACTCCTGGAACATTGAACATCTTTGTAAGTTTTACCCATAGGGCGCGGTTGTCGGAGTCCGTTCCGGCAACCACCTTTTGTACAAGTGTTGTCGCTGTTGCATGTAATCCTTTCTACAAAGCCGGGCGCAGATCCCGTGCATAAATAAACTCATATGATCCGCACAACTTGTCCATTCCATGCATTAATTCCTTTCTAGCATGTATTATTTGACACTTTGTGCAGCACCTGCCCCGGTAAGCAATAACGAGCCATAAGGCTCCATGTCTTTATTTTCTCTTCTTTCTTTTTCTCAACAAAGGAAAGGAAGGTTCCCTCGCGCACAAATTTGCCGGGGGGGGGAGGAGAAGATTATGATGAGGAACAGACGTCAGCCGTCGTCCAACCAAGTTTTGCCTTGCCGGGAAGCAAGCGACAGAAAAGCTAAGTTGCCAAAGTTTGAGCAATTAGTTTTTAAATTTTAAGTTATCTCCTTCGAACAACCGAACTTTGTATGGAAAACCTGTGCGCGGAGGAACCAACTCGTGGCTAGTTGCGCCCTTACTTTGTTTCGAGTCCGCTCAACAACTTAAGTGTGCTGCGACTAGTTGCGACAAGGTTTCTTGCCGGAAGCAGCACCGCCAGCAGGCTGCTGATGTTCCGCACTCAGCGCTCGCGGCAAGGGTGCCTGCGCCGGCAAGTCCCTTGAAAGCGTAGGGTAAAAACATACAAGTGAAGAAATCAAGTAAAGGAAATAACATAGCCAATACTGCCCAAGATAAAGTTATGATACAAAAAGAACTTGTCGCAGCTCTAATAAATGGTTCTCGCAACATGATCAGCAGCGGCAGGAAAAGGAGGAAAAGGGCGGCCTAGTCTACACGATCTCCATCGACCCTCCTGACTTCATTCACCTTGTCCACAATGGGTGCGACAAGGGCCTTGAGCTCCTCAAGATCAGCACCCGCCGGCAGCTTCTTGAGGACGTTGGTGAGGTTGAGGCCCGGGTTGCGGAAGAGCACCTTCACCAACACCTTCTCCAAGACTCTGGCGCAGATTGCGCGCGACTCGTCGGCCAGCTGCTTCGGGGTCTTCTCCCAGAGCTGCTGGAGGGCCGTCGCCACGCCTTTGAAGAATAGGCTAAGCTTGGCGCTAGGCTGGAGATGCTCGTCGGAAGGATATCCAAAGTTCTCCATCCCCAGCTGCGCCAGCTCTCCATCAATGACTGCGGCGATGTTCACCAGACCCTCGGTCCAGTTCTCTACCGTCTCCCTGAATGAGTTCTGGGTGACGGCAATGCTCGCCAGCAGTTCTGCATCGCCCTTGACCTTATCCACCAAGGTCGCCTCTCGCTCCTTGGTGCTATCCAGCGACCGGGTTAGCGTGGTCAGCTTCAGCTCAAGATCAGCATTGGAGTCTTTGGCGGCGCTGAGCTCCCTGCTCCTCTTAGCGAGAAGACCCTGCAGCTCACCATGAGCGGCAGCATCCTTCTCATGCTCGCGCTTGAGCGCGGCAAGCTCTTCGCCGCTCGCCTTCAGATTGGCCTCCAACTGCGTCACCTTCGCCTCCAACTCCTTCTTGGCGGCCTCAGCAGTTGCGGCGGCGTCCTTTGCATCCTTGAGCCCGACAAGCTCTTCCTCATAGCTGTCGAGATAGGCTTTCTTCTGCACCAGCTCGCCTTCTCGCGCAGCCTGCTTCTTGGCAGCCAGCCGCTGTTGTTCTTCAGCCTTGGCCTTCTCGAGGAGAAAGGCCGTGCGCTCCCTGGCAAGCTGCTCCCGCTCCTGCGCCACCGACTGGAGATCTTCTTGGTTGGCGCTTCGGAGCTCCTCCGTGCACTTCTCCAAGTCCACGCCAGCCTTCGCGACAAGCGCTTCCCGGGAGGCCAGCTTGGCCTGCCGGGCGCGGTAGAGAGACGTCAACCTCCGCAACAGCCGCTCCTCTTCAGGCTCGTCGCTGCTGCCGGGCGTGTTGACCAACGACAGCCCGACGGAGGCGAGCACCTCCCCGTCAAAAGCTTCTCCCTCGACCGGCACCCTGGAGCTCGACGCCCAGGGAAGTTTGATGAAGATCCCGTCGCCGGCCTTCAAGTAGGCGCCGGGCTGGGGCTCTTCGGAGTTCGATTCCGCGGCAGTGGCAGAGGGTTCGGCGGTCGGTGCAGCGCCTGGCGCTCCTGCGGCCTCAGGGCCGTCAGTGCGATCGCCCGATCCCTCACCAGCTTCCGCGGAGGTAGCCTTGGCAGCCTCCTCGCCGGCGGGGTCATCAGCGCCGGCCCTCTCTTCATTGGCGGCAGCGTCGTCGGTGCCGCCATGCGTGCCTTCCTCACCGGCGCCCTCGGTCTCCATCAGGTCTGCGGCAGATGGATCTGAAGATCGAGGAAGGAAGAAAAAGTTAAGCAAATATGCAAGAAGAAGATCAGGAGAAAGAAGAATAACCAAGGGAAGTTCTCTGACAAGAAGGATTACCTGTGCTGGGCTCTGTAACCATGGGCTCCACCACCGAGGGATCACTGGTCCCGTCCCTTGCCGGAGAGCGCTCCCTTGCCGGAGAGTCACCCCTTGGCGGCGTAGTGGAAGCAGACGGCACCTCAGGGGCGACTTCTGGCTGCTCCTAGTAGGCCTGTTCTGCTCCTGCACAAGCAAATCAACAATAAGGATATCAGCAAGGAAAGAACACCCATGCGCACCCGACGGCGGGAAGTGAAACTGTGAACTTACGCTGGGGGCTGCGCTGGGGGCTGCTTCGGGGAGAGGTTGCCGGGTCTGACAAGGTAGTCTCGGACACGTCCTCTGATGTCACAGCAGGATCGTCCTCGATGACAACCACGGGGACCTTGGCCCTCTTCGCCACTCTCTGGGCCAGCGTCCTGGAAAGGGGCAGGGTCCAGAAGAAAGCAGATCAGATACGAGACAAGAAACAGCAAAAATAAAAGGACCATAAGCATAACAAAAAGAAAAGGCTTACTTGTCCTCCTCTCCTTCCTCCTCGTCGGAGCTGAGCGCGGAGAGATCAAAGTCTGGTACTCTTCCAATGCGACAAGGCGGAGGAGTAGGCTCCCTTGGGCGCTTGGCGGGAGCTGCGGCAGGATCGGATGTGGCGGCCCGAGAAGACCCCGCTCCAGTTGCCGGGGCGGCGTGAGATGCTCCCGTGGCAACGGTGCTTGGCGTAGTGGCGCGTGTCCCGCGGCGCGGCGGCTGTTGGCCCGTCTGCCGCCCTACTGCGTCTCCGGTCCTGCGGAGGCGCCTTCTTGGTTGAGCTGGGAGCTGCACTGAGGGCTCCGCCTGCTGCGAGTTGCTTGAAGACGGCTGGCCACTCGCACCCTCGGCGGGCTCGCTCGTTTCGGCTTCGGGCTCTTCCTCCCCGACAAGCTCCTCTCGGTCGACAAGGCTTGCCACCTCGGCTGCCTCGGCCTCCTCCAAAGTAAACCCGAACTCGCCCGCGGCGGCGGCCGCTGCCGCCTCCTCCGCCCTGGTGGCGATGCGCCGCATCTCATCATCGATGGTATCGCGGGTGAGAAGCCTCTGCTCGTCAGCATGGACCGCCACCTCCTCCAAGTCGTCGAAGAATTGCTGCACGACGTCGTCAGCAGGCTCCTGCCAAGTTGGGATAATCCCATGCGAGTCGCACTCTGGCATCATTGCGTGGATGCGATCGAGTTGGGAGTTGCTGCACAATGGGACGACGCCCTGCGGTAGCCTGAACCACTCGGGATGGTTGGGGTCGTGCTTGAACAGTTCCTTGAGCGTCCCGTCCAACTCCAGAACAGTGAAATTAAAATTGAGGCCTGGGCGCAGCCTCATGATATCTGCCGGACCCCCGAACAGCCAGGCGGGTCTCCCCCTCTCCTGCAAAGGGGCGATACGGCGGCGAAGAAAGTCCGCGCCGACAGCTCCTATAGTTAGCCCGGCAAGCCTGAGCCGCAAGATCCGGGTGGTGGCGATCTTCAATCTAGCATCGTCCGCCGCCAGGGCGCTCCAATCGCCGCCGTGCACTACTCGGGCTTGGCCCAAGTTGGTGAATGGATGCGGGTTCTCATCAACAATCCAACACCATTCCGCCCTCCACTCCTCCCATTTGCTACGGAGCTCCCCCTCCAGATAGGCCTCTATCATGCCGACTCTCGAGATCCAGGCAATCCCGCCAGCTAAGGGCTCTCCTTTCTCAGCCCGGGGGATGAAGTAGTGGCGAAAAGGGCAACGTTTGGGTAGATTCCGACGAAGTTCTCGCAGAGGTGTGCGAAAACCGCCATGGTCCGAACGGCGTTGGGGGTGAAATCAAGGAGATGAAACCCATAGGTATTCATGATATCGCAGAAGAAATTGGAGAAAGGCGGGCAAAGCCCGCAATAGAAGAACAGTGGAAAGAAGGGGTATCCTCTTGGGCACCGATTCGAAGTGGAAGCAGCGGCGGAAAGTACCTGCGTGCGCGGGTGCGCCCGCGTCTCCGTCGACCAGAAAAGATAGAACCACTCCCGCAGCTCCTTCGCGAAGAGCTCGGGGGGGGAAAAGTGCTCGCTCCTTGCACAGCGCCTCAAGCCGCAGCGCCTCGGCAGACTTCGTACTCTTCCCGGTCTTCGGAGCCATGGCGGAGGCGATGAGGGGGACCAGGAGCGTTGGCGGCGACGGCGGCGCCGGGGGGCGGAGCGCTGCTCCCTTTTGGCTTTGGGAAAGCGGAGGGGAGCGGCGGAGATTTCTGAGGAAGCAACTGCAAGTAGCGAAGCTGGGGGAACGGCCCTTGTTTCCTCTGCTTATAAAGAGGAGGAGGCGAACGTTACGTTCGTCTTAAAATAATAATCACCCATGATCTCTCCCACGACGCCGCGATTGACGCGTGCCGTTACGAGAGGGCGCGGTGGATACGGAGTTAGATTTGGTATGGATCCAGGCCGCGTGTGCCCATGCCCTGTTTTGGGCCTGGCCCAACAGCGCTCGGCACCGCGTGTGGCCCAGGCCCGGGGGCTCCTATCGGTGTACTAAAGTAAGGGTACCTTAGTATCCCGAACTTGTGCACGGGCAGTTGCAGCGTCCCGCGGCAGGGCTCGCCGGGTGTCCGCCAAGATCCTCCGTAATCCCTAGTGATGCCATTCAAGAACAAAGTGTTTTAACTGAGAAGAAAAGGCTCCGGCAAGAGGAGCTTGCCGGGAAGGACAAGGCCCCGGCAAGAGGAGCTTGCCGGGAAGGCTAACCAAGGCATCTCGAGGAACTTGCCGCAACGCGCCACGCGTCCCGGCAAGGCCCAGCGAGCGACAAGCTCCCGGGCGCGACAAGACAACAACAGCGGCAAGGCACTTGCCGCGGCAAGCAACCATCCTGTACCCACGCTCCAGCACATCCACCTACGTGTCACCCTGGGGCTCTTTCCAGGGGCGCGTGGCGGGAGGCTGTGCAGCCAGGGGTGCATGGTGGCCAACGACGCTGGCGAATTTGCCATCATGGCGAACGGTGGCGCCCCTGACGGTCCTTTTCTGCACTGTTTTGGCAACACGGATGGGCATTTAATGCCCTTGTCCCGTGCTGTCAGGGTTAGGTAGGATGCACTGTACAAATAACTGTACCAACCACCTCGCTTTTTACATTTGTACCCTTCTCTGCGTTGCCACCTGTCGGTGACCCCTTTCGCATATAAAAGGAGGCCCATGCGCAATGTAGAGGGGGTTCGGGACATTCGAAGCACTCAATATACGCAAACAAGCAGCAGTAGGAGTATTATCTCTCCGGAGAGCTCCGAAGCTGGGTAAAAATCGCTCGCGTGCTCCGCCTCGATCCGCTCTTTGTGCGCCTGCCCCATAGGTGCTCGTTCCCCACAACAATGACCACGTAGTAGTCTTATAGTAAAACACTACCGAGTTCAGGTTTGGAACCATCATTAATGACATCGAAGTCTCCACGCGTGGAAGTCCAAAGAGTTCACCTTGGACAGACTCCTTTATCTTTGAACAACTCAATCAGTGGCTTGGTGTGCTAGGATATACATATGGAATGAAGATGATCAGTCTAGCAGACCACAGAATTCTTCGCACGTGCATGACTGACTTGGGATGATTCCGGAGGAAGCAAAACTAACTTTCTCGAATTCAAGGCGGCAACTTGCATCAAATGCACATGAGCTAGAGGAAGTCACTTCTTTCATCCGGACATATGCTTCACGAACGGGTCATGAAGAAAATGCTTACACAAGTTTCCAATGCTAACTTAGATGCTCAACATGAATCATGGAGAGGATAAAATGCTGCTGATGGACTCAACAACAATTCATCCAGGTTTCCATATAAGTGGCATACCACAATTATGTGAACAAGGTGATAGCATTGGTCATACCAAAAGATGTAATGGTGTAAGCTCGAGGAAAATCCACGAGTAAGACAACATTACGAACATCGTTGGTTCTGATTTGATTTGAGGATAGCCCACACTCAAATCAAAGATGGGGTAAGACAATAGGCCCAACAACTGATCACAAGGACCAATTGATGAAGATATCATCTTTCTTCAACACGCACACACACACAGAAAGATATCCCTTAACATGAACTAAATCAGACAAGCTTTTATCTTCCAACTCTCCAAGTTGTTGTTTAGCTTGACCAACTAGCTCAGGGGTATCCCACACAGATTCTTGAAGAAGGGGTGGTTTACAATAAACCATCTTGATCACAAACTCAACATAGCGATCAGGTGACGACCCGGTGATACTTCCAAGAAGATATCTGGAAAATCACGAACCACCGATATGTTATTAAGCTCGGGAACAATCTTGCTTTTCAGGGCAAGACGGTATGATCAAAGGAGCGAGGGGTTAGCACGATCCTATCTCATTGATCGAGGAGTGCACCCGGGAAAATGGACTAGGTAGCACGATCAATCTTAGAATGATAATTCAATACCAACACGCTAAGAATGAGATTATTGTCCATTAACTACCAAGCAACTGGGTTGCTAGCAGTATTGATTTCACACATCACGATTCACTTGTCGGCATTCCGGTTACAATAACACGGGAACCAAGGAATTAACAATGATGGCAAGAAGCATTACTGCGTCAAGAATTCATAAGAGGTGGTGCAATTCTCATGACACTCTTGACATAAAGATGGTAACACTCCAAGGTAGAGCAGAGCAGAAGCTGGATTGGCATTTTGATCTGCGGAATAAAATTGCTTTGACCCAATCCTAGATGTGGATGAGGTTGTGGAGTTGTTTCTCCTATTCATTCCGGAGTAGAATGGCTTGGCGGACCACAGAATAATAGGCATCAAAGAACACGAATGCACGACATAAACTTGACTATCAACTGATAGACAAGGATCGAAATACAACTACAGAGGGACAACTCAAAGGAACATATATCTTTCTGAGTTGTGGATGCATAGGTTAGTATGTCGAACAAGTTCAACATATTTCTTCCGGATAACCCATGCTGAAGAGGAAGGACTAGCAGATTCACAACTATGAATGGAGGACTCATCAAGAGCACTCTGGTTGTGATCTTTTGGTTCAAAGAACTTCTGCCATAAGCAGTTCATGGTATTTGGAAGAAAGCAATACCACGGATCTCGAGGACTATCGCAAAGGTTACTAATATCCTAAAGGAACTAGCAAACACTATCAACATGAAATAAGTAGGGTGAATCTCGGGTTCAAAACCCAGGAATAGAATACCTACCAACTAAATGGCATCACGGGATGCTTTCGAGAATGATGGCCAGAATCATCACACTAGGACACATAACATGGCTAGATTACTAGGTGATACTCTAGACACCTAGGTCATAATAATAGCTCCAACATAAACGCCGAGGCAGTAAAGTACCTCAACTCAGCAACTAGTGTGACTAACCTGGCCTAAAAGAACATCGAAACCAGAGGAAGGGATTTCCAAATGCATCAGACTATTTAGAAACCTGGGATGACTCAGACAGCATAACGGCTGTAAAAGCTCGAAAAGATTTGAAACATACTGCAAATATGGTGGCATAACCACTCGATCATCATAATATCAAGGTTCTAAGATCAACTATGAACATACAGAAGATAGTAGGAACTTAACTCAAGCTTAGAACCATCAATCCTATAGGACTACGGATTAGTAACACGTGATCCTGATAGAAAGAAGAGAAAGCCTAGTTCCTTAACCCCGTAGGAAAGATAAGATGACTCGGATCAGAAGGGCATAAGGTATAAGGAGTAAAAAGAGCCTTATGTTCCATCCCACAATCAATTCCCCTACATATAACTAAAGCATTTCTAGACTCAACTTCGACCAGTTTGGCTTGGTAATCCTACAGGCAGTCAAGCTCTGATACCAAAGCTGTCAGGACCCCGATCCTAAGTCACACCGATCTAGCATGTAACACATCATATCACTTTGCGGCCTCACGCACGGTATTCCCACGGGTGCCACCTTACCTGGCCCGGGACCGTTTGCGCCTTTTGGCTCACGTATATGATAGTGCCGCTAGCATCCATATGACAAAGAACCCGGGCTAACATGGCTAGTCGTGAACCCAAAGTGGCACTAACTTACAGGGACAGGCATACATGACCCAGCAATGAACGTGTCGGTCATCAGCGAGTGAATCCGGGCTGTAGCAACTGGGCTAGCAGGACTCCGGTAAACCGGGCTGTAGCAGGCTAACAGGACTCCGGTAGACACCGCGTGACATTTCCCCGAAGGGGCAGACACAGGAACGAAGAAGGACACATGCCGGTCAGCCTAAGTGTTCCGGAGCAGTAGCAAGCTACCAAGGCTCAGTGGAAGCACTAGGAGACATTTCCCGGTAAGAGAGGCTTCCAAGGATAAACAACTAGATAGTCAGATCCCACACATACCAAGCATTTCAATATCATACACACAATATGCTCGATATGTGCAAATACAACATGGCATCACAACATGACTCTACAACTCAAGTATTTTATTCATTAGGCTCCGAGGAGCGAGATATTCCAAACATGGGTCTCATGACCCAACAATCAGAGCATACAAGTCAATGCACATGCGGAAGCTTAACATGTGTGGGTACAGAAATCTACAAATGAAAAAGGCTGAGAAGCCTGACTATCTACCAGATCCTGCCGAGGGCACAAGATAGTAGCTGAGGTAACAAGCTAAACGTCAAAGTCCATGTGGAACTACTAGCGAGACTGAAGTCTCTCTGCAAAAACATAAATTAAGCAACGTGAGTACAAATGTACCCAACAAGACTTACATCAGAACTAACTACATATGCACCATTATCAACAAAGAGGTGGTGGGGTTTAACTACAGCAAGCCAGCTTTGACTCGGTGGCTATCCTGAACTACAACTGCAAGTAACTCTTTTGGGGTGGCGCATACGAGTCCACATATTCACCATATCAATACACCACTATGGATCCGCTCCCGTCTCCCTACGAGAACGCCATCCATAGCACTCATGCTTATCTTGCGTATTTTAGAGTATCCACTTACACTTGTCTATGAACTGTACAGGCAACCCAGAAGTCCTTTACCGCGGACACGGCTATTCGAATAGATCATATTAATCCTGCAGGGGTGTACTTCTTCACACACGCTCTCACCACTTACCGCCGTTTACACGACATGTACTCGGCAACCTTCAAGCGGAAGCCCAGCGAGGGTGTCGGCCACGACCTGACTAACCACACAAGTCTCTCGTCCAGGTTTATCGCCTATTCGGGTTCCATCCGCAAGGAGATCCGGCCGGGGTGTCGCTCAAGGCCCCAAATGATGTGTGCAGGGTTCCCAAGCCCACCATCCAGGTGCTACTTGGTACACCGAGCCACTGTGCCTAGTCTGTCCCAAGCCCACCTGTACCGGGTGCCACTTGGTAGACTACTAACACTACCTACAAACACCAGAAACTAGTTGCAACTCCTGGACAGAGATCAAGTTGATTAATGAGTCGAGAGAGCTTGGAGTGCCCGGAGCCCAATGTGTGGTAGTAACTGTTCATGGATCACAAACACAGAACTCAGTTCCTGAGGACGGCTTCAATGAGACAACCCACCATGTACTCCTACATGGCGTCTCACCGCTACCTTTACCAAATCGTGTTCACACACTTAGCTCACACACAGTAGGACATGTTTACACACCTCCAATTCATCCCCGATGAATCAGACCTGACTCAACTCTAAGCAGTAGCAGGCATGACAAACAAGCATGAATGAGTAGGCACATCAGGGCTAAAACAACTCCTACTCAAGCTAGTGGGTTTCATCTATTTACTGTGGCAATGACAGGTCATGCAAAGGATAAAGGGGTTCAGCTACCGCAGCAAGTAACAGATGAATCAGTGTTGTCCTAATGCAGTAAAAGAGAGCAGGAGCGAGAGAGTAGGATTGTATCAGAATGAACAAGGGGGTTATGCTTGCCTGGCACTTCTAAAGATAGTATAGTTCTTCATTTGTGTCATTGATCACATCGTCGGCACACGTCTACTGAGAGGGGACAAGCACCGACAAACAAAGAAGAAACACAATCAATGCAATGCAACAATATGATGCATGAATGTCACATGGCAATATGCTGTGGTTTGTGCTAATGCAACTAAAACCAAATTAAATGAAGTTGGTTTGAATCCAAGATTCAAATTCAAACTCCACATGTGGTTATTTAAATGCCATTTAATTGAATTGTCCTAAACAGCAGCTATAAGTTGTTCTAACATGCATGAAAATGATACAGATGGATAGATTGGATTTTTCTGATCATTTTTGATATATAAATTATTTGATGTGGAGCTACGATTGAATTTCTATGAATTTTAGAAGTTTTAGGACATTTTCTGGAATTTCCTGAATAAACTTAAATCCAGAAAATGCTTTATTGCGTCAGGGTGACGTCGCTATGATGTCAATAGTCAATAGGGTTGACCCAGGTCAAACCTGACCTGTGGGACCCATGTGTCAGTGACTAACTAAACTAACCTAGTTTAATTAGCACTAACCTAGTTTAAACTAATTAAATTTAAACCTAAACTAGATTAATTAGCCGGGCGGGGCCCGCATGTCATAGACCCAGGGGAGGTCAAATCCCCAGGTCAACCGGGGCTAAACCACCGACGTTTAGCCGCCGGCGGCAGCGGACGCGGCAGGGCACTCGGGCACGGGGTGTGGTGCCCCGTTTGCAGCGTGGTTGGGCTCGTTCGAGAGCCCAGACCAGCGCGCGTCGGGTGGTGGAGCCAGCTGGGCCTGGGGCGGCAGGAGGCGACGGCGAGGAGCTCGGCCGCGACAGCCGGAGTTCGGGTGGCCATGGGTTAGCTGCTGTGGCATGCAAACGGGAGGGTGCTTGCGCTAGGAATGCTCTACCGGATGTTGCGAACGCGTTTGGCTCGCCGGGGTGACCAAATGGTCACCGGAGCTACATCGATGGCGAGCTCGGGCGGCGGCATGCTACAGACATCCAGGGGGCGATGCCTACGGCGAGAAAACAACACGGAGAAGAGGGGGGTTCGACGCAGGATCTCACAGCGAGTCGTACGAGGTAGACGGAGAGCTCGGGCAGGCGGAGACGGCGACGGAACAACGATGGTGATCTCGGCATCGGGAGGTTGAAGACGAGCTCGGTGAGGTCGTTCGGGGGCTTCCGGTGCCGCGTGGCTCGGCAGAGAGGGATAGGGCGACGAGGCGGAGCTTCTGGACTGCTCGATGGGACGAGGGAGAGGCGATGGCCGCGGTGGTGCTCGTCGGCGGCGGCGAGCATGCTCGGTGAGGTGGGAAACGGCGAGAGAGAGAGCAGGGAAAGAGTGAGAGAGGTCGGGCAGATCGGGACGACACCGGGGCTTTCATCCACGTGTCCAGAGGCTCGGCGACAAGCAGGAGGTGGCCGCGTTCAGTTGCGCGCTTGCCACGCACCTGCTTCTCCTTCTGGCAGAAGGTTGAAGAAGCAGGCAGCGCTGGCTGGGCTGGGCCAGCCAACTGGGCCGCCAGGTGGGCTAGCACAGGAGCTGGGCCAGTTAGTGGCGCCAGGTAAGTCCTTCTCTCTCTCTTCTTAATTGTTTTTGTTTTTCTATTTTTCTGTAACTGTGTGGCTTTATTAAAAATACTTAGGCATCTTCAAAAATCCTGAAAATAATCACATGCTCTATTTAGATTAATTCCAACAGCCCACACTTATTTCCATAATTATTTGAGCATTTAAAATATTTACTAGCCTTTAAATGCCCAAATGCAAAGTACATATGATTTAATTCAGTGACCAAATATGTCATGGAATGAAGGTTCTAGCATTTTTCAGAAATGATGAACATTTTTGAAAGCCATTTGGATTCACTGAAAATATTTTTAGGTTGAACCTATTTGAATTCCATTTGGTACTAGGGTTTGGACATCCCCATTTCAAGTTTATTTGAAAAAATTAAACATGATGCACACATAAAGGGCTAGCCTAGTGCATGCCAGGACTAGGGATGTGACATTATTCGTGAGGTTCCATACCCGGATTGGTTGGCCGACCCAGTCGTTGTCCCAAAGAAAGGAGGGAAGGAACACATGTGCGACGACTTCACCAATCTAAACAAAGCCTGCCCATAAGATCCGTTCCCGCTCCCCCGCATCGATCAGATCGTCGACTCTACCGCTGAGTGCGACTTGTTGTGTTTCTTGGATGCCTTCTCTGGGTATCACCAGATCAAGATGGTGGTAGAAGATGTGGAAAAGACGGCCTTTCTGACCCCGTGTGGGGTGTATTGCTACACGTGCATGCCATTCGGGTTGCGGAATGCAGGGGCGACCTTCCAGCGGCTGATGTACATCGCCTTGGGCCCGCAGCTCGGGAAAAACATGGAGGCTTACGTCGACGATATCGTGGTGAAATCTCGCGAGGCAAAGACCCTGATTCAAGACCTAGAGGAAACCTTCGCGAGCCTCGACGCCGTGAGCCTGCGGCTCAACCCAGAGAAGTGTGTGTTTGGGGTCCCCTCAGGCAAGCTCTTAGGCATCCTCGTGTCCCACTGGGGCATCGAGGCCAACCCGGAGAAGGTCAAGGCGGTCGAGGACATGAGCCCGCCAAAGACCCTCAGAGAAATGCAGAAGCTCACTGGGCGCGTGACAGCGCTGGGACGCTTCATCTCCAAGCTACCTTTCTTCCAGCTGATGAAGAAAAAGGGACCCTTTGAATGGACTGAAGAGGCAGACAAGGCGTTCCAAGATCTCAAGAGGTACCTAACCAGCCCTACTGTAATGGTGGCCCCGCGCCCTCAGGAGCCCCTGGTGCTTTACCTTGCAGCCACTCCCTACTCCACCAGCGTAGCTCTGGTGGCAGTTAGGGAGGAGCGTCGGAGCAAAGCCACGCCGTCCACCTGGGTCGAGGCGGAACATGAACAAGAAAGACCTACATAAATGACCGCCACAGCCGAGAGAGATCAGCCACCACTGGGGGCTCCCCAGCCTCCGAAGGCGCCGCGGTCTCCGGAGGGCGCCATCGACACCAGCACTCCCAACCAAGTTGAACATCCTGTGTACTTCGTCAGCATAGTGTTGTGGGACGCAAGGGCGCGGTACCCCATGCCTCAGAAACTTCTCCTCACACTATTGGTGGCCTTGCGCAAGCTGCGGCACTATTTTAAGGGCCACCCCATCAAGGTTGTCTCAGCGTACCCTTTGGAGAGGGTGCTCAGGAGCCCCAACTCAGCTGGAAGAGTTGCTGAGTGGAACATTGAACTGCAAGCGTTTCAGCTCGAATTCGGCACAACCAGAGTCATCAAGGGGGCCACCTTGGCAGATTTCGTAGCAGAGTGGACAGAGGCGCCGGGTCTAAATGCTGATGAGGATTGATCCCTCTTCCCGGGAAGTGAGGCGCCAGACGGTTGGGTCATGTACTTCGACGGGGCATTCTCCAGGCTCGGCGCAGGGGCTGGTGCGGTGCTTATATCTCCTACCCAAGACAAGCTCTATTACGCCGTGCAGCTCTATTTTCAACCCGGGGAAAAGGTCTCCAACAACATAGCAGAATATGAAGGCTTGATAGCAGGCCTGAAGGCCGCGGCCGCCCTCGGAGTAAAACGTCTTACCATCAAAGGAGATTCACAACTCCTTGTCAACTTCTCCAACAAAGTATACGAGCCAAGGGATGAGCACATGGAAGCCTACCTTGCGGAGGTCCACAAGAAGGAGAAGCAGTTCTGGGGGCTGGAGTTATAGCACGTGCCCCGTGGCACCAACCAGGAGGCCGACGACATTGCCAAGCGAGCATCCAGGTGACTGCCCCAGGAGCCTGGCGTCTTCGAAGAGCGGCTCTTCAAGCCCTCGGCCACGCCATCACTGTCAAGCATGGTGCAGCCTCGGGAGGAGCTCCCCCAGCCGCCAGCCTCGGGAGCCCCGGCCTGTGGCCCGGCCTCTGGAGCGCGTTTGCTCTTGACAATGGAGCCACAGGAAGGGTGCTGGATCACGGAGCTCCAGAGCTATCTGACACAAGGAATCTTGCCAGAGAAGGAGGAGGAAGCGGAGCGTGTGGCGCGGCAGGCCACAGCATACTGCATCAGGGATGGAGAGCTCTACCAAACGCGACCAAATGATGTATCCCTGCGCCGCATCTCCAGGGAGCAAGGGAAGGAACTGCTAGAGGATATACACGGTGGAGACTGCGGGCAACATTCATCATCGCGGACCCTCGTTGGCAAGGCATTCCGCAGTGGATTCTATTGGCCCACTGCACTCAATGATGCTGTGGAACTGGTAAAGGCTTGCGAGGCCTGCCAGTTCCATGCCAAGCAGATCCATCAGCCGGCTGGAGATCTGCAAACTATACCTCTCTCATGGCCATTCGCAGTCTGGGGGCTGGACATCCTGGGCCCCTTTCCTCAGGCGCCAGGGGGCTATCTTTACCTCTATGTCGCCGTGGACAAGTTCACTAAGCGGACTGAAGTGGAAGCTGTCCGCACCATCCCCGCAGGTTCTGCGGTCAAGTTCATCAAGGGCATCGTGAGCCGGTTCGGGGTAACAAACCGCATCATCACCGACAGCGGTTCGCAGTTCACCTGTAATCTCTTCAAAACATATTGTGCTAACCTTGGAACACAGATATGTTACGCTTCAGTGGCGCACCCCCGGAGCAACGGTCAGGCCGAGCGGGCCAACGCGGAGGTCCTGAGGGGCCTCAAAACTAGGACGTTCAAGAAGAAGTTGGAGGCCTGCGGCCGAGGTTGGTACGACGAGCTCCAGTCTGTGTTGTGGTCCATCCGCACAACCGCGACCAAGCCAACTGGCGAGACCCCATTCTTCCTGGTCTATGGAGCTGAAGCGGTCCTCCCTCATGAGGTCAGACGTCGTTCCGCGCGGGTCCTGGCGTTCGACGAGGCACAGCAGGACGCCATTCGGGGGACGGACCTCGTGCTGGGGGAGGAGCGTCGCTGGGAAGCCGTGCTCCGAGCAGCAAGATACCAACAAGCGCTACGGCGATACCACTGCCGCAACATCCGCCCCAGGACACTCGAGGTAGGAGACCTCGTGCTCAGGCGGGTCCTCTCCAGGGAGGGACTGCATAAGCTCTCTCCCATGTGGGAGGGCCAGTTCAAGGTTGTTCATGTTTCCAGGCCCGGCTTCGCATGCCTGGAGACTCAGGAGGGGGTGCTCATCCAGAACGCGTGGAACATCCAGCACCTCCGGAGGTTTTACCCTTGAAAAGGCCCTGTGCCTGTGAAGAAGGAGAATGCCTGTGAAGCTGTTGCGTTTTGGAAAAGGCCCTGAGCCTGTGAAGAAGGCGAATGCCTGTGAAGCTGTTGCATTTTGGAAAAGGCCGTGAGCCTGTGAAGAAGGCGAATGCCTATGAAGCTGTTCCGTTTTGGAAAAGGCCCTGAGCCTGTGAAGAAGGCGAATGCCTGTGAAGCTGTTGCGTTTTG
>NC_041393.1:204919383-204923158 GCF_002162155.2 Triticum dicoccoides
CGTTTTGGAAAAGGCCCTAAGTTGTGAAGATGGCGAATGCCTGTGAAGCTGTTGCGTTTTGGAAAAAGGCCCTAAGCCTGTGAAGAAGGCCAATGCCTGTGAAGCTGTTGCGTTTTGGAAAAGGCCCTAAGCCTGTAAAGAAGGCGAATGCCTGTGAAGCTGTTGCCTTTTGGAAAAGGCCCTGAGCCTGTGAAGAAGGCGAATGCCTGTGAAGTTGTTGCGTTTTGGAAAAGGCCTGGAGCCTGTGAAGAAGGCGAACGCCTGTTAAGTCTATCCTCACGAGAAAGGCCCGGAGCCTGTGAAGAAGGCCAATGCCTGCGAAGCTCGCCGCCCGTGACACTCTCACGTAATAATGAGTGGGGATGTACAGGCCCCGGAATCTCAGGAGCGTCGGCCTCAGGCCCTGGGGCTCCCTCCCACGCCCAGTGACAGCACTTAGCTCCGCGCTGGTGAGAAGACGTCGAAGACTAGATTAGGTGCCGGACGCGGCTTTTCTCATTTGCTTTCTGTAGTTGGCTTGTTCATCCCCATTCGAGATTTTATTGAAGTTGTCGTCGTCTTTGGCTTGTGACTCTTTGCCTGTTTCGCTCTCCTGCCCTGATTTCTCTCTCGCGCAAGTCTCACGAGGGAGCAACGCGGGCACCCTCACGAGTGTTTTCCACCCCTTTCGTTCAAATTTTCCCTGCTCGGGTCCATTACAGGAGCACCCCTCCAGTCCGTGCCCCACGGGCATCGCGACATGAACACTGGGCCTGGGTCGATCGCCTCCACGGCTGAGGCCAGAAACTACCTCTCCATACTAACCCCCGCAGGACATGGAACGTTCGATAAAGCTTCGGCCTCAAAAAGCAAGGGTCGCGATAAGCCCTCCCCCCGAGCTAAGTAATTCCTGCGCACAGGCGTATGGCGTGGCGACGAAAATACAAAAATAGCAGAAACAGTACAATAATTAAACAACAACAGTCTCAGCGCACCCTCGCGGGGCCCTACATTACTGTCTTTTTGCGCAGAGTAAGGGAAAACAAAAAAGGCACGACTCGCCCGACATCAGCTCGCGAGGGAGACTCGAACTGCCTCCGGAGCTCAGAAGGACTCCGTCTCGCGCTTCACCAAGGCGCGACGGCGGGCAGGCGCGCTACCCCCCTCCAGGCGAGCGCGGCGGCGAGGGGGCCGATCGTGGCTACCACTGGAGGGGCTGCTGCTCGAAGAAGAGCCATCAAAACTTGATGAACCTCGACCGCCACCGGCCGCACACGCGCTGTCATCTTCGCCGTCGCCGGGGCAGGACCCACGGCCGCGCTCGTTGCTCTCAGGGCAACAACCAGCGCGGCGACCATCTTCCCCGAACACCCTCACGTAGAGGGTGGCATCGCCGTCAAACTTGAAGTGCAGGGTGCACCACCGGATTAGGCCACGCGCGCGGGCAAACGTTTGCCAGCCGCGGGTCAGGGCCAAGCTCCCGGCCGAGGAGACTTCCAGCGAAGCCCAGGAGGATTGGCCACAGCAACCGTCCGCCTGGAGCCAGAGGCCGCCCGGGGCCCCAGCCGGGAGCTCACCTAGGAGGAAGCAGGGGAGTTGGAGCCGGGTGTTGGCTGGCTCCACCGCCCACACGACAAACTCCGGTAGCACCTCTGCCGAGTGGGAGCGCGGCCTAGGGGGCCGCGCGGCCGCGGTGCGTCCCCCAGCGGCGGCCGACCGCCCTTCGCCGCGCGGAAGATCTCCTCCGCGACCGTGGGGAGCCGCCATGGGAGTCGCTGGATGTTTGTGGGGGCGGCCTCGGCCGCGCTTGGGTGGAGGAGAGTCAAGTTCCGCCTGGCGGCCCTTACCTTTCTCCGCGGCCGAGAACCTTTTTGGCGGAGCCATGAAGGAAAAGGAGAAGCAAGGAAGGATGGATCGAAAGGACGGGCGCCGCCCCTTTCTTATAATACAAGGAGGCCAACCGTCGGCCCCCACGATCGTAGGTAATCATGACCGGTTTTTGCATGCAGGGACTTGTCAGTTCGTGCAGTTGCCGAGGCGTCGTGGGGGAGCGGAGCCGCCCACGTCCTATCAGCCGCCACGCAGCGCCCTAGGCCGCAGGCTGTAAGGGCCCGTGGTGCTTCGCACTTGCCCTTTCGCCTCTCTTCTCGGCCAAGTCCGGGCACGCCTTGGGCCTGGGGGCTACTGTCGGCGTTCTGGGAACGGGGGTCCCCAGACTTGCCTGCCTGTGGCCTGCGGCGTGGCTCAAGGGGCGGCCCAGCATGGCCCATCTTCATTAACATGAGCTCAAGACCATCGCGAGGGGCCAGGCCTTGCGAGGCGGACGACAGGAGGCCTCCTCAGGCACGGCCTCGTCAGGCTGGTTCGTGAGGAGGCGGAGAGATCAAGGCGGGGTACCTCGCGAGGTGCCCCATGACACAAGCCATGACGACCATAGCCAGGCGGGCGCCAGGCAGGCGTCAGCCCACGCGGAGTCCTTCTTTCCTCTTTGGTGCAAAGGGAGCAAGCGCAGGCAAGAGTATCAAGCAAAGGCAACCATTTCAGTGCAACAAGACCAAGACCAGCAGAACGGCAGGATAGAAGTTATCGTGGAGCCCAAGCCGGTGTCACCACCAGAGCCTTTGGCAGGTGAGGACCAACTTTAGTCAGGATAAGTGTACTATATGTTCACCATCAAAATGGCCAATTGTTGGCGCCCTTCCCGCTCAATATTTGGGAAGAGGCCCAGGGCCTTTGCTTATAAATAGGACTAGCCACCACAAGGTAGAGGCAGCTAGAGATTAGCCAGGCGAACCTTAGCCAGAACCACCAACGCAAGAACCCCTCCCCTCGCAAGGCTGTTCTTCCTTGTACTGTCCATCATCAGCCCAAGAGGCAATCCACCACACCACACACTGGAGTAGGGTATTACACCACAATGGTGGCCTGAACCAGTATAAACTCTGTGTCTCTTGTGTTGTTCCTTTGATTGCTTAGTTCCTAGCGAGGCGGTGAGGTACAGGTAGGTAGAAGGCTAAATCTCCACGCGCACCCCAGTGTTCGAATCTATAGGGTCTGCCGGAACCCCAAATCCGACAGTAGAAGCGAGGGCGAGGAAAATATTGGGGTGTTCCCAGTTACGGTGGGTGGTCGGGGTCGAACAATGCATTGAGGTTTACGCGTTTCTCTCGTACACGCACGTGCATGGGTGCGAGGCATTGGGCTCTAACTGAACCCGAGCGAGGCATTCGTCTACTGAACCCGAGCGATTGCACTGCAGGCTACACGTTACTGAACCCGAGCGATCGATCGATGGCTGTTAAGTGAACCCGATCAAGCGATTCCTTCCCTACTGTTGCTAACTGAAGCCAATCGATGCTGCCTCTAGATGCACAGTGAGCATTGCTGGGGGGTTGGATGAACAGTTCCCGGTGGGGTGGATGAATAGGACCCCTTGGTATTGCCTCCAGATGAACTGTACCCCGATCGATCGAGCCGGTTGGGGCTGGATGAATAGGACCCCGTGGAGGGCTGGATGAACAGGACGACCCCGTGGAGGGCTGGTTGAATAGTAGTTGGTGGAGGGCTGGATGAACAGTAGCCCGTGGAGGGGTGGTTGAACAAGAGCACGTGGAGAGGGCTGGTTGAACAGTAGCCGGTGGAGTAGCGCGCAGTGGAGGCTGGATGAACAGGAGCCCATGGATGAACAGTCACATGTGGAGGCTGGAGGAGGTCGACAGTTGATGAATAGTAGCTCGTGGAGGCTGGAGGAAGTCGACGGTGGAGATGAACAGTATCCCGTGGAGTCCCATTTTGC
>NC_041393.1:204923393-204934608 GCF_002162155.2 Triticum dicoccoides
CGTTGCGCTCCAACACAAGTCTGTTTCCTCCGTTTTGTGGTACGCCACACCCCTCCCGATCAATAGGACCTCGTTTCGACCGTAGGATGTCCAACACAAGTCTATTTCCTCTGTTTTGCGGTACGCCAGACCCCTCCCGGTGAATAGGATCCCATTTCGACCGTGGCCAGTCAAATACAAGGCCGTCTCCTCCGTTCTGGGGTACGCCAGGCCTCGTTTCGAACGGATGTTCCGTCCAAGCCCTCCCGATGAACATGACGACGCATTCCGTTTTGACCCAGCCGGTTGGCTCCCCATGAACACGACGACGACACAGTTTCTCTGTTCCGACCTAGCCATGTACATGAGCCTTGGCTATACTTATGCGTGAGTAGGTGTTTGAGACCCCACCCGTATGTACGTACGTGGCCGTATTTACTTTCTTGCACCCTGGCTGTTGTACGTACGTGTACATGCTACGTGCGCACCTCTACTACGACACGTGCGCGCCTCTACTACGACATGTGCACGCCTCTACATCAACCAGTATGTACGTACACGTTCACGACCAGAATGACAACGCTACGTACGCTTTGACCAGGTGGGTCCCGACTGTCAGGCACTTCCTTGCGTGCAAAGATGTAGATGGTGGGTCCCATTAGTCAGGGGGCGAATGTTTTTTTTTTTGCCCGGATGCACTTCCTTGAGTGGGAAGATGTAGCTGGTGGGTCCCAGCACTCAGGGCGAAACGTTTCTTTCGCGAAATACGGTGGCCCGTCCGATGGGTCCCTGCTGTCAGGTGGAGGAATAATTATTTTGCGCGTAATAAGGAGGCACTTCCTTGCGGCCGCCGTGGACCCAGCTTCAGCCTCTCCACGTACAGTACTCATGCGATGGAAGTCGTTCCTTGACCACGTTGACCACACTGTGCCAAGAGCACCAGGGCGGTGGACGACGGCGAGGCCTAGGAAGGGGACGACGCAGAGCCGGGGAAGACACGGTAGTGGAAGCCCGCGTGGAGAGGAGTACGAGGGTTCACTGGTTCAGCTATGGTGTGAGGCTGCCGTCACCACAGGGCCTGGCTAGCGGTGGGAATAGTAGGGGGGCGGTGAGGCCTCCGTGGCAGCACAGCTGACCACGGGAGGCAGGAGCATGCGGCATGATCGGCGCTGCTTTGGGCGGCTGGAGCAAGAAGACTAGAGGTTGAAGAAGCACTACGGCCGTTGGATGGACATCGTATGGTCACTGGAGCTAGAATCGTTCATATTGACTAAGTTGACAAAGCCCTCTGTCCCCATTAACTTAGTAGGCCCACAAGTCAGCCTCCCACGAAGGTGGGTACCTGCTAGCAAGGCGAGTATTCATTTTTTTGTGCGTCATAAGGAGTCACTTCCGGTGGGTCCGAGCTGACAGCGGGTGGAACATTTTTGTTTTTTGAAAAATACGGTGGCCCATCCGGTGGGTCCTACCAGTCAGGGGGGAATTTTTTTTTGCGAAATATGGTGGCCCATCCGGTGGGTCCCTAATGTCAGGTGGAGGCATAATTATTTTCCGCGTAATAAGGAGGCACTTCCTTGCGGCTGCCGTGGACCCAGTTGTCAGCCTCTCCACGTACAGTACTCTTCCGATGGAAGTCGATCATTGACCACATTGACCACGCCGCACCAAGAGCACCACGGCGGTGGACGACGGCGAGGCCTAGGAAGGGGACGACGCGCAGCCGGGGAAGATGCAGCACTGGATGCCCACACGGAGAGGAGTACCACTAGTTCGGCTGCGGTGTGAGGCTGCCGTCGCTGCAGAATAATAGGGGGTGTGGGTGAGTGGAGGGATGGCCTGGCCAGCGGTGGGAGTAGTATGGGGGCGGTGAGTCCTGCACGGCAGCACAACCGGCCATGGGAGGCAGGAGCAGGCGGCATGATCGGCGCTGCTTTGGGTGGCTGGAGCAAGAAGACCAGAGGTTGAAGAAGCACTACGGCCGTTGGATGGACATCGTATGGTCACTAGAGCTAGAATCGTGCATATTGACTAAGTTGACAAAGCCCTCCATCCCCGACAACTTAGTAGGCCCACTATACTGGGTCCTAGCTACCAGGGGGAGTATTCATTTTTTTCTGCGTAATAAGGAGGCACTTCCTTGCGTGCGAAGATATAGCTGGTGGGTCTGAGCTGTCAGCGGCGGTAACATTTTTTTCATGAAATACAGAGGCCGTTTCGATGGGTCCTAGATGTCAGGTGGAGGAATCATTATTTTGCGTGTAATAAGGAGGCATTTCCTTGCGTGCGGCCGTGGACCTAGCTGTCAGCCTCTCCACGTACAGTCCACTTCATATGCATGTCGGTCGTTGACCACGTTGACCACGCCGCGCCGAGAGCACCAGGGCGGTGGATGACGGTGAGGCCTAGGAAGGGAATGACAAGGAGCCAGGCAAGACTCGGCAGTTGTTTCCCACGTGGAGGGGAGTACGACTGTACGAGGTTTTACTGGTTCGTCTGCCGTTGCCGGAGAATAACAGCATGTGTGGTGAGTAGAGGGATGGCTAGGCCAGCGATGGGAGTACAATGGGGCGGTGAGGCCTGCTCGGCAGCACAGCCGGCCGCGGGGAGGAGGGAGCAGGCAGTCCTGCCGACGCTTGTTTGAGCGGCTGGAGCAGGAAGAGCAAAGATTGAAGAAGCATGACGGCCGTTGGATGGACATCCAACAGTCACTGCTTGTGCGTCAACCTTTTTTTTAGGAAAGCCTCAAATCCGTGGAAAACAGCATACAGCCCATTTTCCATTATTTCTAATAATTTACAGCCCATTTGCTAATTCTTAAGGTTTTTTTGGAGACCATATTCTTTTTGTTAGCATTATAGCCCATATTGTGGCCATGGTTAAAAATTATACGAAATTTTGCATATTTCGGTGCGGTCCGAACTATTTTTAATCCCGAAATTTCGAGTCCCATTCAGACTGATTTTAAAAATAAATGTATATCAATATAAAATCCAATAAATTGTCCACACATAAAAATCAATGCAATTTAAAATCTCGAAATGAAAAAAAAGAAATTTGAAACTAATTGCCGGTTTGATGTGTTTTAAAAATTTACAGCCCATTTCTCATTACTGATAGGCCATTTTCTCGGCCACGCGAATGAGGCTCTCCTCTTCTTGAAAGATTTGCAGCCCAACAGGCCTGACAAAGCGACTTACTTGACAAATCACAAAAAAACTGGGCTAGCCATTTTCAGAAAGAAGAAAAACTACTGGGCTGGTCTGTGGTAAACATAAAAGAAAAGGTTGTCTAGACAGGCCAGAGTGCCCCGCACAGCCCAGTTGACACCCTGCTTCCGTCTCAAAAACAAATTATATAAATGCCACTCCAATTATGGCGATTCATATAAATGCCACTACAATTTCCAAACTTTGAAAAATGCCACTGCAAATTTTGCAACCTTTGAAAAACGCCACTGCAATTTGTAAACTTTGAAAAACGCCACTCCATACTTCGAAAAATGCCACTAGAAATGGCATGAAATGGCATTTTTCAAAGTTTGGAAATTGCAGTGGCATTTCTCGGAAACACCAGATTTGGAGTGGCATTTATCAAATTAACCCAAAACAAAAATAACTGGGCAAGCTGCTGGGTCCCTGGTGTCAGCCGCTCGTTGTGCAATTCTCTCGTTTATTGACTATGTTTACAATATCATGGGACGCAGATGTCATAAATCCATTAGGAGGAGCCATTTTTTATTGGCTTTAAATAAGGAAGCACTTGCTTGCATACTACCATGACCTTGGCAGGTCCCAGCCGTCATCCTCTCCACGTACAATCATCTCCTGATTGTGTACGCGTCAACTTGGTAGGCCCACAAGTCAGCCTCTAAACCCGTGGAGGACAAATGCAACCCATTTAAAAAAATAACAGCCCGTTCCATACGTTCAAACGGAAAGTTCAACATTCAGAGCAAAGTAACAAGTCTGATCCACATATAGAGTACTGAACTTCCACGTTGACAACCATCATAGCTAAGTTAACTATCTACTCCCACTAATACTCTAGTAGCGTACAAGTACTAAATCACTCTTAGCTAACTAGACGATGCCGCCCGCCATCTGCGGTACACGCTAGACGCCGGCACCGGCGTCCTACGCCTCGCCTCGTACTTGCCAGAGGTGCGATAGCGCGCGTTGCTCGCACGCGTTGGCCCTTTCCATGCCGGCATGGTCCACCGAAGCTTTGGCTTCTAAGCAGGAAACCCACTTGACGAACTGGTAGTAAAAATGGGTGTCGCAAACGCGCGCGTGCCCGACAGCTTCCAGGGCTATTTGCCGGGCGCCGGACTCCACGTAGTTGGACCAGTTGCGGGCGCTCCTCTCGTGACTCAGAGCGTTGGTGCGTTGCTGTTCCATGTCCCGCTGGCGGCGCAAATCGGTAATACACTGCTCCTCTGCCAGGCGGTCACGCTCCAACAACTCCTGCTCCTCCGCCAGGCGGTCGCGCTCCAACAAGTCCTTGATCTCCGCATTGCCATCCAAAGACCGATAGAATGCCTCCTCCCTCCGTCTGCCTTCAAGTGAAAAACCGAACACTAGTTTCGGCGGTGACCGCCTCCGTCCTCGCCTATCACAGACAGGCGGGGGCAGGGCGGATGTGGCGAGAGAGAGGATAAGTGGCGAGCGACGTCGGGCTGGTGGGGGCTTAGGAGGATATGGCGAGTTGGGTCACGGTGCCACCGGAGAAGGCTGGGAAACAGTACTTATAGGCGGACGGTAACGCGACGGTCATCGGAATTCAATGCATAAGTAGGCATGGCTTAGCGCGCCAGCTTGCCATGGAAAACTAGAGAAACTAAAATTATGACTGTGCGTCCCGTCCCGTCCGTGCTGGGTTGCACGCCGGCATGACGGTCAAACGAGTGCACTCGAATCATCTCCCTCCTTGTCAATAATGATCCCAAGGATTTAAAAGGCCCGCAACAATTAAAGCGCATCTTTTTCGCATCAGTTAGCTGCCTTAATTATTGCCGGCTGCATGCAGGCACTCAAAATCGCTCGCAGCTAGTACGTGGAGCAGCATGCAATGAGTCGCAGCCGAGGGCACGCATGCAGCCACTTAAATCGCTGTAATTAATTAGGCTTAAACTTCTGCATGTAGTTAATTATTGCCATGCCTTGGTCTTGCTGCTTTGCTCACAGGACTAATAAACCCGGACGGAGGGAAAACCTTGGTTGGTGAGATTTTTGAATTAAGCCCTGCAAACCGAAAAGGAGGTACTAGTACGTGCATGATCCGCTATTTATTCGTGTAGGATCGAGTAGGTCGTTTCTTGAATTGAGACCTGCAAACCGGAAAGGAGGTAGTACGTGCGTGATCCGCTACTTATCCGTGTAGGATCGAGTAGGTCGGATAGTGTACGTGTAGGATCGAGTAGGTCGGATGGTGTACGTGTATGATCGCATCAGTTGATGAACCTTAGCTGGGAGATAAGGCATTTGCGAACGTTTTTGCTGGCAGTTTCTTCAGATTCACATGGCATTTTCTTCAGAGCAGCTTGTTAGTTTCTTTAGAGGTAGGCATTTCTATTCAATAAACTGCCACTTTGGATCTTGCGTCGCAACTAAAACTGCAGGAGCGCATTAGTAGGCTAGCTAGTGATCGATCATTAACTTGTAAACACTGAGAAAACAGAAATAAGGAACTGTTAATGCATCTCAATGATTCACAGATCATATACAAATATGTATCTCCAAAAGCAAAGACCAACCACTTCGGATCTTGCGTTGCAACTAAAACCAACTAGTACGATTCCCATACATAATATCAACATGTTAATGTATCTCAATGATTCACAGATCATATACAAATATGTAGCTCCAAAAGCAAAGATATAGAAAAATATATGGTCTTCCTACTAACATGGATGCTTCTCTTGGCCAACATTCAGTACAGACTGAAAGACAAATTTGTTTGTGAAGTCTACAATTCCTCTTGCAAACGTAAGTGGTTTCACCAACAGCTGGAACCATGAGAATGAACCACACATGATGGAGGAACATCCACTGCAATATGATTTGGTCTTCTCTCAATCACACGGCGAGACTATTTTCGGAATACAAACTTTAACTTAGGCAAAATGATGCCCATTGTATAATCAGACCAAAGCAATGAAGCACCTAGTGCTGGCCAATAAATAGTACAATACTACTTTTATGCAGTCCATGAAGTGACTATCCGATCTTTCCGTGTCTATTTTCAAATGGCACTGCATGCAGTGACTATACTATTCTCTTGTGCAGTTCAACCAAAATTGCGGTCACTTTGTTTGTTTGCCAAATAGCAACGGGCATACATCTATGTCTGCACAAATATCAAGTAGGTAGTAAATACCCCACCTGGTATTTTCGGTTTAAACATGTCTCTTCTGCTTAGCATCTGTCATGTTTTGCACTGGACAATTTGATACAGTCATGTTTTGCCCTTGACAATTTCATATTGAATTGATTTGCTGGTTCAGAGCAGAAATATAGTGCCTATTCTTCATCAGACCAAGGATATCCATGTTCGCAGTGATGGAAGAGGTGAAATTGATACAACCGAAATGGAGCATCCAATCATTGAATCATGTCTTGCACCTCCAATGTAGGTCCACCCTGCCAATAAATTCACATGCAAACCACTAGTATTACTATCTAATGACAGTACAAAAAGAGTAGCAAGATAGTTGCAAACCATGTACCTTCGTAATGAACATACCATAGTGCCACCAATTTTATATAAAGGTTTGGAAGAAAACATGCTCCTAATGTTGAACCAATTGGACTTTTTGTGCAGTTCCACTAAAATCGAACATCCCTGTTTGCATAGATATTGAAAGTGTGATTACTGTAAAAATGACACTAGTTGAAGCATAGAGTCACAAATATAAGCATTCCAATTTCTTAATGGGAAAAGGTAGCAAGACTGTTTCCAACCACCTGTTCGAAGGAATAAATAAGGCAACATCGGCTGATGTTAGAAAGGCATATATAGTTCTTTCTGAAACAATGATCGACTCCTGACCTTTCCTCTTCTTTTAAGCATATTTTGTGCAGTTCAACTAAAATAAAATGCCATCACCGCCTTGACAATTTAGTGACACTGTACAAAAGGAAATGACTTAACATTACATCATGATGTCAGGTATGTAGTTGACAGGCATTAGAGACAAACATACAGACCTCCTCCGATAACATAATGAACATTAATTTTAACAAAGGTGTAACTAGATTTACCGAGATAATTTGAGTGAACTCTACACCCTCTGTTCCTTAATATAAGACGTTTTCGCGGTTCAGTTTAAAGTACCCAAATGTCTAGTATTTAGAAAAACAGGTAGTAGTTTTCTCGAGCACATATCTGGGAAAGCTTGCCACACTTTATTTATGTCCATACGCTAATGCAACACCATTCGAATACTACAAATATACACTAATACAGTGGCTAGTGCAACCGTAGAGTGGTTATTTTATTACATGGTATAGTACAATGGTTTTACTTAACAGATTTCAATAAACTCTAGCACTGGAAGATTTCTATTAGAATTAACAATACAAAATGTAAAGGTAACAAGTTTCAGCATTGGTATACTAGCTGTGCATGAGCATTAAACCAAATACAAAAGTCTGAAGGTAACTAGCATTATTAACTAATGACAATATAAAAAAATTGCAAACCATGTACCTCCAAGGTAAATATCATTTCGAACTCGGGGAGACCTTAAAAATTGCTATCCCAATCTTGATAATCGATCAAACATAAAAATGTGATCGAACGAATCAAGAGAACAACCGGAGGAGGAGGTGCCCACTCTTGACCTTTCCTCTTGTCTTCATAATTTTTTGTGCAGTTTAACCAAAATAAAATGACATCAGCGCCTTGGCATTTTGGTGACACTGTACAAAAAAATTAACTTATCTCATGAAAGTGAGGTATGTAATCTATAAGCATTAACAGTGCAAAAATCTGAAGGTAGTAACAAGTTTCATCGCTGGTATGCTGGCTGTGCAACATCATTAGAATGCCTTAGTTGAAAAATCTTTAATACATCCACAATCAACAGCTAACCCAAAAATAATCCAGTGACATTAAATGGCATTGCTTAATTTATCAGTGGCATTAGACTGAGTGCAGCATTAGTTAAATGTGGCATCACTTTAATAGTAGCATTGCTTGAATTGACTGTTGGCGTTATACTAACAGCAAAAAAGTGGCAATAAGAGCATGGGAGGCCCATTCGGACAGTGGGCGCACAAGTACGATGTACCTCCACGGATGCATAGAGTGCTGAGGGAGGTATGGTTGCCCAGAGCAACAAATATCCAGGCAGCATATGTGGATTACGTCCCATTTTTGTTCTCTTTAGCCACCTTTTTCCTATGTGAGGACAACAAACCGATCGACCTGGTCATTCTATATTGTGTTGTCATGCCTTTCTACCCTTCTTCAACCAAGAGACACGAGACTCTTTCCTTAGCTACTGATTTCCCCTTTTCAACCTAGATGCGGGTTCGATGCCTACTCTCTTGGACAGTACAGTCTCCCTTCCTTTCCTTATTCAACCCAGACATGGATTAGTCTGCATGAAGTGGGGTTTCCTTTAATAGTGCAAATTAAGGTTTTCGTCTGTGTGACCAGCAGAGCAGAGGATAGCAAATTGGGAAGATGGTGGAGTGACAAAAGATCCACATGCAACGACGTGGCAGATGGGGCAATAGAACAAGGGTATGGTTCAAAAAGAGGTAGCATACCCGAGGGTCGGCGGGAAGTGGCTTCGCTCATGGTCGTCGTCCTCTGCACACACTACGACAGCGAGCTTGGGGACGGAGGCCATCCCGCACGGGCGCTAGGTCTGAGAGGACGGCCTTGTCGTCAGTGCATGACCTTGCTCGCCAACGACAAGTGCGTCAACGCTGCACGTCCTTTTCTTCCTCGACGGATTTGTGACCGTCGGTGAGGAGGGAGAGAGAGGCCGTATTTTTTAGATCTGGAGAGAGGGTGATAGTGTGAGAAGCAAGTGGGAAGCCCTTAGCAAGAAAGCGCTGAAGCTCCAGCCTATATATCTTTTTTATACTACTAGTACTAGAGGTGGAGTAGTGGTAGACTAGTTTATATTTTCTCTGCATACAGTACCAGTTAGTCCTGATTCAAAACTGAACGGCACGCCATTAAAAAAATAAAGGTCGATAACTAATGCGGCACCTTGAGCCAACGCCGCCAGATCGCATTTTGCACGAGAAATTATACACCATGTTTCGTTGACATGTGGTCCCGTTCCAACATGTCACTGAGACGACGGTGAGTCCTTTTCTATTAGTATTTCCGAATGAACGTGTAGGCCGGGGCGCCTCTTCATTTACTGTGGCAAACTGGCAACCGTCCATCGACTGTTCACCTTTCCCTCTCGATTTGGAACTGCTATCGCACGCTCTTCTTCCCTCCTCCATTTACCTTCACCCTTCCTTCTGCCATTGTTCGATCGTCTTCTCCATGGAGGGAACAGGCCGAAAACGACCCCGTTATTCATTCCCCGATCTGAAAGATGATGTGGTGGAGGAACTCATTGATCGTTGCGACGTCATCACCTCGTCTAGCATGGTAAGTTCATTCAAGACCATTCTTGACTCAACTAATAACATCATTACAAGGAACCCAAGGGTCCAGGAGCGGTTTGATCTCCCCTATCTTCTTCGTCGTGACCCTGCTGACTGGCGCGGGGACGACGGAGGCCTCGCCTTGTGCAAGTAGATGCCGCTTGATAATGATACGTATGATGTTAAGATTCCATCGCTTAAGGGCAAGGCTTGGGCAGGCGCAAATGGAGATTGGGTTGTTTATATTGGGTACAACTGCGAGTGGGAACTTGTGAATGTGTACACTCGTCACCAGGTTCCACTTCCAAAAATCTCAGCAGACTACCCAGAGGTTGAGCACACCGGCATTCTACGCACGTTCAAATATGATCAAGGTGACTGTCTTCTACGGAAGATAGCAATTTGTCGAGCTCCCAACCGCTCTTGGAATTACAGGAACTATGTAGTTGTTGCTATCTTCGACAAGCTTGTTGCCGTCCTTCGTGGTTCAACTGGACTGATATTGCACAAAAATTAGTTTCTGTACACGGATGTGTACTGTGATGCAATTCAATACAAGGGTCTTGTGTTTTCTTCCACCACTCATGGCACTGTTTTTGCATGGGATCCTCGTAGTTTCAGTATGTTTGTCATCCACCATAATTATAATTGTTTCATCCACATGCATGCGGGTTAGCAAGTTTCCCATTACTAATTAACCTTCTTCTTGTGTTTCCAACGTCATGTGAACATTCCACCACCTATACTTGAAAAAAATTATAACCAAGGGGGAGATGACGATGGTGATGATCACGAGCATGAGGATGAGAAGGGCCCATATACTCAGTGGCGCCTGGCAACTTATTCGATGGATCACCCCTTCTTATCTGTATACATCCCACTGCTGATGTTACTACTAAGGAAGCAGGTGTTGTCTCCCATGGTCTCACTCTCCGGACCTATTCCAACACCCGTTGCATGGTATTCGGGATGCATACTAGTGTGCTAGGGCCAACACCTTCTCCCTGGTACAGTATTGATAGTCTTGGAGAAAACTCGCTCTTCCTTGGACAAAACTATCCAATGATGGTGAAAGGCGATCGAACTGCTATTGACACAATGTTACTACCATTTATGAGAAGCACACTACAAAAAAAAGACACATCCGTGACATTTTGGGCCGAACGAAATGTTTTTTTGTCATACATATGACACTTCTATGATGATAATTGTGACAAAACCCGGTATCATCATAGGTGTGGTGGGCTCCTACTTCTATGACAAAAAATCATGACAGAAAATGGGCTTTTCATCCTGGGCGGGCCGGAGACACAGCTGCATGACATTCTTTGGGCCATCCATGATGGAAAAAACCCTGGTAGAAGCGAGGGGGAAGAAACTTTCGGGGAGTTTCCTGGGAGGTCGGGGGCGGAGCGATGCGCGTTTCTCTCGTACGTACGCGCGTGTGTGCGAGGCGTTGGCTCTACCTGAACCCGAGCGAGGCGTTGGGCTCTAACTGAACCCGATCGATTGCACTGCAGGCTACGCGTTACTGAACCCGAGGATCGATCGATGGCTGTTAACTGAACCCGATGGAGCGATTCCTTCGCTACTGCTGCTAACTGAAGCCAATCGATTGG